>NC_057721.1:81086367-81098276 GCF_004010195.1 Chiloscyllium plagiosum
GGGTATGTTGGCAGTACGTTGGTGGGGGCGGAAGTGGTGGCAAAAACGGCGGGGGGGGTGCGGAGGTCACTGAATGTGTGATGTCAGCAATGACATGAGGAGTGGATGTGATGTCATGTGTGGTGCATGAGAAATTGTGAGGGGCGGAAGCGGCCATGAAGGGGGGCGGAAGTGACGTCATCAATCACTGTGGGGATGGTAGCCGTACCAGCCTCATGGCTAACGGCGGCCGAGTTGTTCCAGAGGCCAGGGGAACCTTCTGAAATGTTTGAGCAGTGTGGGTTATGGAGGTGGGTGTATAAAAGTTTGTTGTACTTACAGGTTTTGATAGAACATAGAACATAGAAAAGTACAGCACAGAACAGGCCCATTGGCCCACCATGTTGTGCCAAGGTTTAATCCCAATGGAAAATGCAATAACTTAACCTACACACCCCTCAACTCACTGCTACCCATGTGCATGTCCAGCAGTCGCTTAAATGTCCCCAATGACTCTGCTTCCACCACCGCCGCTGGCAACGCCTCCCATGCATTCACAACTCTCTGCGTAAATAACCTACCTCTGACGTCACCTTTAGACCTTCCTCCTTATTTCTTAGAACTATGACTCCTCGTACCAGTCAATCCTGCCCTGGGGAAAGGTCTCTGGCTATTGACTCTATCTATTCCTCTCATTATTTTGTACACCTCGATCAGGTCTCCTCTCTTCCTCCTTCTCTCCAGAGAGAAAAGTTCGAGCTTATTCAACCTCTCTTCATAAGGCAAGCCCTCCAGTCCAGGCAGCATCCTGGTAAACCTTCTTTGCACCCTCTCCAAAGCCTCTGTATCTTTCCTATAGTAGTGTGATCAGAACTGGACACAATATTCCAAGTGTGGTCTCACCAGGGTCTTGTAGAGCTGCAGCAAAATCTCGCGTCTCTTAAACTTGATCCCCCTGTTAATGAAAGCCAAAACACCATATGCTTTCTTAACAACCCTATCCACTTGGGTGGCAACTTTGAGGGATCTATGTACTTGTACAACCAGATCCTTCTGTTCCTCCACACTGCCAAGAATCCTGTCCACATTCAGCATTCGAGTTTGACCTTCCAAAATGTATCAGTTCGCATTTATCCAGGTTGAACTCCATCTGCCATTTCTCGGCCCAGCTCAGTCTATCTCACGCTACAGCCTGCAGTAGCCCTCAATACTATCAATGGCGCCTCCAACTTTTGTATCATCTGCAAATTTACTAACAAACCCCTCAACCTCCTCATCTAAGTCATTTATAAAAACTACAAAGAACAGAGGCCCAAGAACAGAGCCCTGCGGGACACCACTCAACACTGACCTCCAGGCAGAATACTTTCCATCTACAAACACTCTCTGCCAACCAATTCTGAATCCAGATAGCCAAATTTCCCTGTATCCCATACTTCCTGACTTTGTGAATGTGCCTACCATAGGGAACCTTATCAAATGCCTTGCTGAAGTCCATATACAACGCATCCACTGCTTGACCTTCATTGAACTGTCTTGACATCTTCTCATAGAACTGAATAAGATTTGTGAGGCATGACCTGCCCCTCACAAAGCCATGCTGACTGCCTTTAATCACACTATACTTTGCCAAATAGTCATAAATCCTATCCCTCAGAATTCTTTCCAAAACCTTGCTGAACACAGACATAAGACTGACTAGTCTGTAATTGCCAGGGATTTCCCTATTCCCCTTCTTGAAAAGAGGAACAACATTCACCTCCCTCCAATCCTCCGGTACGACTCCCGTGGAGAGTGAGGAGGTAAATATCCTCACCAGTGGCTTCGCAACCTCCTTTCTTGCTTCCCGGAGCAGCCGAGGATAAATCTGGTCTGGCCCTGGGGACTTATCAATCTTAATGTTTTCCAAAATTTCCAGCATATCATCTTCATCAATCTTGATCTGGTCAAGACTGTATCCCAGCTCCTCAAAGTTCTCATTCACAACAAGGTCCCTTTCCTTGGTGAAAACCGAAGCAAAAAACTCATTTAGGGCTTCCCCGATCTGCTCAGACTCCAGGCATAAGTTCCCTCCGCTATCCCTGATCGGCCCTACCTTCTCCCTGATCATTCTCTTATTCCTCACGTATGAGTAAAATGCCTTTGGGTTCTCCCTAATCCTTCTTGCCAAGCCTTTCTCGTGCCCCCTCCTAGCTCTCCACAGTCCATTTCTGAGCTCCTTTCTAGCAAATGTGTAATCCTCTAAAGCTGTGCTAGATACTTGCTTCCTCCACCTTATGTAAGCTGCCTTTTTCCTTTTGACAAGGAGCTCCTCTGTTCTCATCATCCAAGGTTCCTTAATCTTACCCCTTCTTACCTGTCTCAGAGAAAAAAAATTGTGCATCACTCGCAACAACCACTCCTTAAATAGTCTCCACATATCTGCTGTGCCCTTTCTGTGGAACAATTGCTCCCAATCTGTACTTCCCAACTCCTGTCTGATAGCGTCATAATTTCCTTTTCCCCAATTAAATATCTTCCCCCGGTAACTGCTCCTTTCACTCTCCAAGGCTATGCTAAATGTGAGGCAGTTGTGATCACTGTCACCAAAGTGCTCTCTCACCGTGATGTTTGAGATGGTGTGGAAATACTGTTTGTTGAGAATATGAATTCTTCTTAGGATATAGTACAGAAAGGGTCCTTTGCAGATCTGAGAGAGTGTGGCCCTCATTTGAGGCTGGGCTGACAGTAGAGAGGTTAGGTGCCAGCGCTTGGCTGTGAGTGTGGAGCGGAGGATCCTGAAGGAGAACCTTTGCTGGTGGTTTTGAATTTGTTTGCCGAGGACTAATTAGTGTTGACAGTACTGTATAGAAGGAAATGAAAATGAGTCCTTCATCGGATACTAAAATAGAATAATTCACTTTCCTGTTAAATGATTAATGTGCAACAATCTGCGTAAAATCTTTGGCTTCTCCCTCTTTAAATTGACTTGGAAATATATTGCCCTTTCTTCACTCTCACTGGGTCAAAATCCTGAACCTTCCTTTGTAACAGGCTGTGTATGTTTGAACTGTATATACCACAGTGGTTCAAGAAGGCAGTTCATCATCACCTTCTCAGGGTCAACTCGTGATAATTGCTGGTCAGTAATTACAGTATCCAATGAGCAAATAAAAAAATAAAAACATTGAATGTACTGTTCAGTTGTATTGTAGAAGGTCTCTCACCACCACTTTCTCAGTAACAATTAGAGACAAGTTTGTGATAAAAACATGATAGTGTGGAAAGAGAAACAGAATTAACATTTTGTGTCCTGAAGAAGTGAGTTTGAACTTGAAACATTCATTCTGTTTCTTTCCCCACAGAGGCTGGAAGACCAAATGTTTGTGGGATCCACTTCTGCGCTAAGCAGTTGTCAATTTGTTGACTTTCATGAGCCACTGCATTTCAAAGTGACAACCCACTGGTTAAGTGCATTGGGCATTTTCAGGATGGCATCTTGTAACTTGGGTAGCACTATGGGGAACAGTACTGTGGCCACACTTATTGACAGTATATATCACTTACTTGGATGAGAAACGTGAAAGTACTGATGTCTAGATTGTGGATAACAGAAAAAGAAGGTAAGTGGTGAGGATGTCACAAGGAGGCTGCAGAGGGATATAGACAAGTTGAGTGATTGGGCAAAAACTTAGCAAATGGAATAGTGTGGCAATGCTGCCCTTTTAACAAGGTTATTTTGCCCTTGGTTTTTTTCAAGAGGGGTCGTAAAGACAAAGGTCTGGAAGTGGATACTTTAAACAAGGGCAGGGGAGTGGCCAGTTGTCCCAGTTCAGGACTTTTTCTAGTTTGGTTGTTTGTTTGAGCAGGCAATGAGAATCTGCTGGGAGCAGAGAAGCTGTTACAATGAAAAAAGAGATTCCATGCTTCAACAGATGCTTCTTGCCTGACTCCTTCTCTCTGCCTATAAGAACCTGAGATTGAATTTGCCAAGGGGTGTGTTTTTGGAATGCTGTGGGTATTGGAATAGCTCCTTCGTGAAGTTGCAACTTTGAATCAGTTGGGTTTCCAAATAGTTGCTATTTTAAATTCTGTTTTGTTTGTGTTTCAACCGTATGTTTAAATAAATTTGGTTTTGCTTAAAGCCGAGTGTTTTGACCAACTGGAACACACCTGAAATATCCACCTCACATCTACCTAAAAAAAAAAGAAAAGTTAGAGTTTGGGCTACCTTCTTAAAATGTTTTCAGGGGGTCTGGCCTGATCCATAGCAATATAATGTGAGGAAGTGTGAGTTTATGCACTTCAGCAGGAAGAATAGAGGAGTTTAATATTATTTAAATGGAGAAAGACTACAGAAAACTTCAAAAGACTGGGATTTGGCATCCTTGTCTATGAATCATGAAGAACTAGCATCCAAGTTCAGTGGGTAATCAAATGAAACATTGACTTTTATTTCAAAGGGAGTAGAGTATAAAAGTAGGGAGATTTTGCGAAAACAACGCAAGGCACCAATCAGACCACGGCTGGAACACGGAACGTTTTGGGCTCCTTACCTAAGGAAAGGTGCAATAACATTGGAGGCAGACCAGAGAAGGTTCACTAGGCTAATACCGAGTATCTGTCTGATGAGGAGGGGTTCAGTAGGTTGGGCCTGTAGTTATTCGAGCTTAGGAGAATGAGAGGTGGACTTGCTGAAACATACAAGGTCCTGAGGGAACTTGACAAGGTGGATGTGGATAAGTTGTTTCCTCTTGTGGGAACCTAGTTCCAAAGGGTAAAATCTCAGAATGAGGGGTCGGCTGTTTATTTAAAACGGAGATGAGAAGAATTTCTTCTCTCAGGGGGGAGTGAATCTGTTGAATTCTTTACCACAGCGGGCTGGGTTATTAAGTATATTAGAGGCTGAGATATGCAGGTTTTAATCAAAAGGGATTTAAAGGTTGTGGGATAAAGGTAGGACAGTAGAGGGGAGGATGACTGGATCAGCCACGATCTCATTGAATGGCAGAGCCAACTGGATGGCCAGAATGGCCAACTTCTGCTCCTATATTTTATGATTGTTTAAGGTACAACATAAATGCAGGTTTCTCATCTTGTTTTCCCTTGGTCGTATCAATAATGTCTGAATGGCCCTTTAATGCTGCCTCCAGCTGTTCCTGTCTCTAACACAAACAGCTGGACATACTGAAGGTAGTTCTGTCCCTCTGGAGACTCCCTTCCAACAGATGGCAGGGATTTGGAATGATAGACAAATTGCTTTTCAGGCTTATCCTTCACAAATTATTTCCACTTGTTAATTACTGTTTGGGTTTTGACAGATTTATTTCGTAATAAATAGAATGATCAATCTCAATTTTAGCAGGTTCAGGGTGATATGTGGCAGTCGAGGTCATACTGTGCACCTGTATGCCAGAAACACGCAGGATGGCAAACACCCAGAACTCAACTGACAAACCAAGTATGGGTCAATGAATCGTACAATTTGGAGTAGGACACAACAATTAATGTGAACAGGAATAGGATGTGAATGGTTTTAACCCCCTCTCCCACATTCTATCCATATCTCTCATTTCCACTGTCCCATCTTCTGAAGCCACACCATCTCCTGGAAAGGCCAGAACAGCAGACACAGGGGAACACCACTCTCTAACTTGCATACCATCCTGGCTTGGAACGACCCCAACTTTTCAAACTCTCCCCGTAAGAAACTTCCTTGATTCTAATAATCAAACAACTGAAACTTCTCTGGATCAATGACGATGTATCTTCCCTGAGATGCAGGGGCCATGATTGTTCATAGCTGTGGTTTAATGTGTGCCTTATACACTTTTAGTCAGATCACCCAAAATTGACTATAGAACATATCTTTCAATCATCAAAATCACATATATATTGTCAGTAGGTGTGGCCCAGGTGCTCCCTCAATACTGACCCTCTGACAGTACAGCACTCCCTCAGTACCAACCCCCTAACTGTACAGCACTCTCAGTACTGACCCTCTGACAGTACAGCACTCACTGAGTACTGAACCCTACGACAGTGCAGCACTCCCTCAGTACTGATCCTCCGACAGTGCGGCACTTCCTCAGTATTGACCCTCTGACTGTGCAGCATTTACTCAGTAATGACCCTCTGACAGTGTAGCACTCCCTCAGTACTGACCTTCCAACAGTACATCACTCCCTCAGTGGAGAAAGTGAGGTCTGCAGATGCTGGAGATCAAAGTTGAAACTTTATTGCTGGAACAGCACAGCAGGTCAGGCAGCATCCAGGGAACAGGAGATTCGACGTTTCGGGCACAGGCCCTTCTTCACTCCCTCAGTACTGACCTTCCAACAGTGCATCACTCCCTCAGTACTGACCCTCTGACAGTGCATCACTCCCTCAGTACTGACCCTCTGACAGTGCAGCACTCCCTAAGTACTGACCTTCCAACAGTGCAACACTCCCGCAGTACTGACTCTGACAGTGCAGCACTCCATCAGTACTGACCCTCTGACAGTTCAGCACTACCTCAGTACTGATTCTCTGACAGTGCGGCACTCCTTCAGTACTGACCCTCTGACATTGCAGCTCTCCCTCAGATACTAACCCTCCAACAGTGCAGCACTTGCTCAGTACTGACCGTGTGACAGTGCAGCATTCCCTCAGTACTGACCCTCTGACGATGCAGCACTACCTCAGTACTAACCCTTTGACAGTGCAGCTCTCCCTCAGTACTGACTCTCTGACAGTGCAGCACTTGCTCAGTATTGACCCTCTGACAGTGCAGCACTCCCTCAGTACTGACCCTCTGACAGTGCAGCTCTCCCTAAGTGCTGACCCTCTCACAGTGGGGCACTCCCTCAGTACTGACCCTCTGACAGTGCAGCACCCCCTCAGTACTGACCCTCAAACAGTGGGGCACTCCCTCAGTCCTGACCCTCTGACAGTGCAGCACTCCCTCAGTACTGACCCTCTGATAGTGCAGCACTCCCTCATTATTGACCCTTTAACAGTGCAGCACCCCCTCAGTATTGACCCTCGAACAGTGCAGAACTCCTCAGTACTGACCCTCTGGCAGTGCAGCACTCCCTCAGTACTGACCCTCTGACAGTGCAGCACTCTCCCAGTACTGACCCTCTGACAGTGCGGCACTCCCCCAGTACTGACCCTCTGACAGTGCAGCACTCTCCCAGTACTGACCCTCTGACAGTGCAGCACTCCCCCTGTACTGACCCTCTAACAGTGTGACGCTCCCTCAATACTGAACGTGTGACAGTGAAGCACTCCCTCAGTACTGACTCTCCAACAGTGCAGTTCTCCCTCAGCACTATCACAAAGTATTTTCAAGTCTGTGCTGAAAGTGTGAACCCTTTTTCTAGCTGCTGATTTAAATTGATCGAAGTGCTGGAAGATGTTGCACTCTGGCATTTGCTGACAAATCAATGCTGGGATGCGCCCGACATGGATCGGAATCCCTGTCCTCCTCATCTCTCAGTCTGACCACATAACGGAATGGTTTGTCTCGACAGCACCAGCTGGGATCTCTTGCTCTCAACATCAAGCACAACTGAGACCTCCCAGTCCGAATCACTGGCTGATTCTGCCAAATATACGGAAGGGTCTCTGGGTTAAAATCTGCCAGTTTGAAGTCATGAAATTAAAAACAATGAAGCCCTTGATTAAGATGCATTGCATTTGTGCACTTTCCCAGGGGACACAAGACAAATCTCTCAGCCTGGGGATGTTGTGAGTAAGTTCTTCGGTGATTCCTCAGTGAAGGTCAGCGAGAGGCAATTTGACCCATTCTTCTTCACATTCCGTGATCCATATTTACACCCGCTCTGGCTGGGGCAATGAACAATTGCACATTAATACTCAGTAACCTCATAAATGTAATGAGATGCGGCAGGCTACTCCTGAGAGCGACTTAAAGTTACACTGGAGCTGGAGGAGCGGAGGAATGTAGGAACAGATTAGTTGAAAAAACGTTGGGATCAGTATTAGCAGCAAGTCCAGACTGCAAACCTCTCAAGTTCCCTTCCCTAACTCTCTACACCTGTCTGCCTCACTACTCTGTTTGGAGACGTTTGTCAAAAGTCCCTTCTTTTACTGAGCTTATTCGCACATGTCTGAATTTCTCCTTCTTTGTGCAGGACTTTGGTGAGACCCCTCCTGGAATACTGATACTCTTTCTGCCTCTATACTTAAGCAATGACACACTTGTGGAGGACATGGCATGGCAATGGCTCACTCAAGTGGTCCCTGGGTTCAGTGAGCTGTCTCAGATGCGAGGCAGTGTAAATTGTGTCCACGGGGGATTTACAAAACTGAGAGCTGATCTCATTGAAACAAGCAAGATTCACTAGATCTTGACAGGGTAGACGCTGAGAGACCTCTTATTCACTCACTCATGGGAGATAGGCATCGCTGGCTGTTTATTGCGAGCATTTATTGTCTGTTCCTCGTTGCCCCTTGAGAAGGTGGGGGTGAGCTGCCTCCTTGAAGCTTGCACTGTAGGTTGACCCACATGCAGTTTTAGCAGGGAGGTGTGAATCTACCTACAGCACATGGACTGCAGCGGTTCAAGAAGACAGCTCCCCCCACATTCTCAAGGGCAAATAGGGAAGGGCTATCAAAGCTGGCCAGCCAACGATACCCATGTCCCACAAATGAACAAAAATAAAACTTGGCGGCACTGGCTCAAGTTCAGGCACCGATCGTTTGAGACTGAGATGAGGAGAAATAACTCCACCAAAAGGCTGGTGAGTCTTTAGAGTTCTCTGACTCAGACAGTTGTGCATGGTCCATCAGTGACTTTGTTTGCGATTGGAATAAACAGGTTTGTGGTCTCCTTGTGGGGTTGAGGGATATAGCGAGAAGACAGGAAAGTGGAGTGGAAGGCCAATCTCTGCCAAGATTGTACTGAATGCTGGAGTGAGCATGATGGGCTGATTGGCCGATGCTTGATGCCTGCTTCCTGTGTTGTTGTGCTCTTTGGCTCAGTATTAGCTCTTACCTGAGTATGTGTCTGTGAAACACCTTGAGAAATGGCAAAGGCACTGTAGAAAAGCAGCTGATTGGTTGATGGACAAATCCTGAGCCACCATGGGTCTTGGATGGTGTAAAATTAAACCACAATCAGCCAAAGTTTCCACTTCTGTGTGTTGCCAGGAGACCATTCTTATTCCCCCACCCCACACCACTGTTGTCCCCTCATTCCCTCTCCCACGTGCACCAAAACCTCCTTTCCCACTCTACCCTCAACTAAAAGGTTATTCTGGGCACCTTAACTTTGGTTAACAGTGTAAAGCAAGTATCATCATATCAAGTATTCATGCCCTCTCTCCCTTAGTGTTTGTTGTTGACGTTGAGATCAATGGAACAGAGATGAACAGAGAATCGAATTATTATATGACATAAAGGAAGGCCATTTGGTCCATTGTACAGTGTTGGTTTTCTCAAAGAGGTGTGAGATGATACTGCGATTTTAAGGTGTGCTCTGCCTGGGTTTTGTTTTAAAGAGAATTTTGAGGTAGAAGTGACAAGCAGTCTACCAAAGCCACTAAAGTATACAACTTGCAAGGCCTTTGATTTTGTTTTCGAAGTTAGAACAATAGAAGCAGCCTGACTGGGTGTGGTCAAGTTCTCACTGAACCAGGATTTTCAGTTCAGAGTTTTTAGGATTTCAGTATTAGCAGTTGCTGTTAGTGATTCAATAGATTAGATTAGATTAGATTCCCTACAGTGTGGAAACAGGCCCTTCGGCCCAACAAGTCCATACCGACCCTCCGAAGAGTAACCCACCCAGACCCACCGTTTCCCTCTGACTAATGCACCTAACACTATGGGCAATTTAGCATGGCAAATTCACCTGACCTGCACATCTTTGAACTGTGGGAGGAAACCGGAGCACCCGGAGGAAACCCACGCAGACACAGGGAGAATGTGCAAACTCCACACAGACAGTCGCCCGAAGCTGGGATCAAACCTGGGACCCTGGTGCTGTGAGGCAGCAGTGCTAACCACTGAGCCACTGTGCCGGCCCAGGGTTGGAAGCTTCAATAAATCTCCCCTGACTGCCACACGCTCTCAGAATTTTCTGTTGATGCATTTTCCTTCTTGAGCTGCTGGAGTTGCATATGAGACAAATTGTTTTCTGAATTTCATAGAACCCCTACAGTGTGGAAACAGGCCCTTCAGCCCAACAAGTCCACACTGACTCTCTGAAGAGTAACCCACCCAGAGCCATTCTCCTACTCTATACTTACCTCTGACTAATGCACTGAATACTATGGGCAATTTAGCATGGTCAATGCACCTAACCTACACATCTTTGGATTGTAGGAGGAAACTGGAGCAGCAGGAGGAAATCCACGCAATGTGCAAATTCCACACAGAAATTCACCTGGGGCTGGAATCGAACTCGGATCCCTGGCACTGTGAGGCTGCAGTGCTAACCACTGAGCCACCATGCTTTTTGCCAAGGGCCTGTTTATAGGATGTTACTATATTGGAACAGTTAATTAGTAATAGTTACAGTTTCTATCATTCTGTTAAGTTTTCCAGTGGAGTCAGGTTATTCGGATTCCTTCTTTGTTTTGTTGTATTTTAACTATAGCGGATGAATTTTGTTTTAAATCCGATAGTTTGGACAATCAAATTGCACTTGGAACGCAACACCTTGTATTTACTTTCAAAATATGAAAATGTTAGGGTCTGGGCTATCCTGCGAATATTTTGAGGGAGTTTAATCTGGTCCACAACAGGAGTCCAAAATTATTTTTTTTTGTCTTTACAGCAAATTTATTCTTTTAACTATTTATCCAATTCCTTTAGGCTGGTGACCTTTCCTTGACAACGGGCCTGGTAGATGGATTCTATAGATGGGAAGTTGGCTTTGTGATTGTCCGGGCTGAGTTCACCACTCTCTGTAACAGTCTCCGATCATGAATGGTACAGTTGCCAGACCAGGCAGTGATACATCCAGACAGAATGCTCTCGATGGCGCACCTATAAATGTTGGCAAGGGTATTCACCGTCATGCCAAATGTCCTCAGCTGCCTGAGGAAGGAGAGATGTTGTTGGGCCTTTGTAACCAGTGTGTCCACATTAAGAGTACAAGAAAGCTTGTTGTGGATGATCACTCCCAGGAGCTTGACGCTCTCCACGCATTCCACCTCTATTAATATGTAGGGGGGACATGAGTAACATCCCGCTGAAAGTCAATAATGAGTTCCTTGGTTTTGCCGGCATTGGGAGCTAGGTTGTTCTCAGTGCACCATTTTTCCAGGACTATGGTGGTGTCATCAGCGAACTTGTAAATGGCATTAGTCTGGTATTTGGCGACGCAGTCATAGGTATACAGTGAGTACAGTAGGGGGCTGAGTACGCACCCCTGGGGGGCTCCAGTGTTGAATGTTAGTGAGGATGAAATATTGTCCCCAGTCTTCACTGATTATGGCCTGTGGGTCAGGAAACTGAGGATTTGCAAAGATTTACAGAGAGTGGAGCTTAGTCCGAGATCACTAAGTTTGGTAGTCAGTCTTGATGGGATAATAGTGTTGAAGGCTGAACTGTAGTCAATGAGTAGGATTCTTACATAGCTGTTCTTGGTGTCAAGATGTTCTTGGGAGGAGTGAAGGGCAAGTGATATGACATCTGATGTGGATCTGTTGGTCTGATAGGCAAATTGGAGTGGGTCAAGAGTAGTGGAGAGGCCAGTCATGGCATTGATTAATGCCATGACCAGCCTTTTAAAGCATTTCATGCCCACTGAAGTTAGGGCCACTGGGCGGTAGTCATTGAGACATGCTGCATGAGCCTTCTTAGGCACAGGGATGATGTTGTCCCTCTTGAAACAGGCAGGGACAGTGGCCTGCTGCAGGGACAGGTTGAAGATGTCTGAGAAGACCTCTGCCAGTTGATCTGCGCATGCTCTGAGTGCACAGCCTGGTACTCCGTCT
>NC_057721.1:81098430-81112285 GCF_004010195.1 Chiloscyllium plagiosum
GTCCTCCACACACTTGCTGATAAAGTCTGTGACGGTGGTGGTGTACTCATCCAAGGTACCTTCGGACTGTTTGAACATGGCCCAATTAGCCGCTACCAGGCAGCACTGGAGTTGATCCTCTGCCTCTTCCAACCAGCACTGGACCTGTTTCCGCGAGGGGGTCTCCTGCGTGAACTTTTGTCTATAAGCCGGGAGAAGAAGCACAGCATTGTGGTCAGAGTTCCTGAAATGACGGCGGGTGATGGAGCGGTAGGCACCTATCACAGTGGTATTACATTAGATTTACATTAGATTCCCTACAGTGTGGAAACAGGCCCTTCGGCCCAACCAGTCCACACCGACCCTCTGAAGAGTAACCCACCCAGACCCATTTCCCTCGACCAATGCACCTAACACTACGGGCAATTTAGCATGGCGAATTCACCTGACTTGCACATCTTTGGACTGTGGGAGGAAACCAGAGCACCCGGAGGAAACCAGTGTAGCACTGGTCTAAAATGTTTGGGCCGCTGGTGGGGCAGGTAATGTTCTGGTGGTACTTGGGCAACACCTTCCTTAGATTGGCTTGATTAAAGTCACCAGTTACAATAAACAGGGCCGCGGGGTGTTCAATCTCCAGGGTGTTAATGGTGGAGTACAGCACATCCAGAGCTTGCTCAACCTTTGCTTGTGTCCAGAACTAGAGAGTGGAGATTTAGGGTGAGAGGGAAAATATTTAAAAAGGATCTCAGGGGCAGTTGTTTCATGCAGAGGGTGGAGTGTGTATGGAATGAGTTGCCAGAGGAAGTGGTGGAGGCTGGCACAATTTCAGCATTTAAAAGGCATCTGGATGGATATATGAATAGGAAGGGTTTGGAGGGATATGGAACAATTGCTAGCAAATTGGACTAGATTAGGTTGGGATATGAGGTCAGCATGGACGAGTTGGGGTGAAAGGTCTGTTTCCGTGCTGTACAGTTCTATGACTCTATATATTGAATATAATGAGTAAAAAAGGTACCTGTGAGAAGTGAGGAGATCTTATTCAATGCAAGATGTTGTTGCGATCTGGAATGTGCAGCCTCCGAGGGTACAGCCAGCAGATTCAATATTAACTTCCCAGATAAATATTTTGCGAGGAAAAATTTGCAGGAAAGTTGGATTAACTCATATTTACATCTCTACAGCATGTTTCAAGACCTCAAGATGTCCCAAAGCACATTGCAATCAATTAAGTTTGTTTGAAGTGTAGCCCACTATTAAAGCGTAGGAAATTCGGGCAGCCAATTAGAGCATCGCAAGCTGTCAAAATGCAGCTATGGCAACAAGTAACATGTTTTAATGAAAATGACCGATTGGCAAAGATACCAGGGCCAACTCTCCTGGCTTTCTTGAAGAAAACAGCACTGAGATATTTCACTCTCAACATCTAAAAAAACAGTGCCTCTGAGAGTGCTGTACTCCCTTAGTACTGTCCTGCAGTATCAGTCCAACTCAGGTCCCAGAGTGGCACTTGTTCACAGAATGTGCGACTCCAGGGCCAAGGAGGAGAGTTTGACACATAGTCATAGCCGACGCAGAGAGCACAGGGTGCAGCTATGTTGAGTGGAATGGTTTCCTTCTTTGCTGTAGCATTCTGCGACTCTGAAACAGGTAATATTTCAGACAGGGGCATGATGATTTGTTCACTTCACTTAAATCAGCTCAACTCTCCTCACAATGGTTTGTGTTGGATGTGAGCCTAGAGAAACAGGTCTTGCTGGAAAGTCAATTGAGGTCTGTGTCTGGCCCCAAAAGGTGCAATTAATTATCCGAGCCGTACGTAAACTATAGGTGCATTGTGCGTCTGTGAGAGCATCTGTCAAGCTGACGAGAGAGAGATATGAAGAAGCTGGTTCTCTGGGACTCCCAGGAGCTGGGAATTTTATAAAGTTCCATTCTTCACTAACATAGCTCTTGCCAAAACATTACACAATACCTCGAAATTCCTTTTGCTAAAGTTAAAATCCAGTTTCCACCCTGGGAGATTGCAGAACCTAGAGTGTGCAAAAAAAACATTAAAGCCAGCAATGAAAAACTTTAAAGTGATGAATAATCATAGAATCCCTACAATACAGAAGCAGGTCATTCGGCCCATTGAGTCAACACTGACCCTCTGAAGCCCACCCTACCCCTGTAACCCTGCATTTCCCATGGGTAATCTACTGAACTTGCACATCAATGGACTGTGGGAGGAAACCGGAGCACCCAAGGGAAACCCACGCAGACATGAGGAGAATGTGCAAACTTTACACAGACAGTCACTTGAGGATAGAATCGAACCAGTCCTCTGGTGCTAACCACTGAGCCACTGTCCCCCCCAACAGATAAATGGACGGCTCTCATGTATTTAAGTCCTTGTGTGTGATCCTCTGGGCCCTGTCTAGTTGATTTAAGTTGATGTCCCATTCCACGGCCATGTGCTTCAGACCAGAATCCTGCCTCCAGCTGGATGGCTTTTGCTGATGTTGTGTGGTTTTTATCACAGATCCATGTGGGTATAACACACCACCTAATAAATATGTAAAAAAACATCATTCTCAATGCTTCATAATGTCTGCTCCATGCCTCAGCTCTAGTTTCCAGGCCTTTCTAAAGCTTTGTTCTTCTCTGAGTCCGCACTCAAGCCTGAATTCCAAAGCACAGTGAGCAGCACTAGTAAACAGGCACATACCAAGCAAAGAACAATTGAACCTACAGCTGAGTTAGCTCATTTCATTCGGGTAGGATGGTCAGCTTGAGTTGTCAGTATTTCTGAAGGCTTCCCTCTCTCAATCCTAGAATCCATTTGTTTAGAGTTACAAAAATCAAGAGGTGCCATATACTACATAGAGTCATAGAGTCAGAGATGTACAGCACGGAAATAGACCCTTTGGTCCAACCCATCCATGCCGACCAGATAGTGGCCTAACCAATGTCCTGTACAGCCGCAACATAACCTCCCAACTCCTGTACTCAATGCTCTGACCAATGAAGGAAAGCATACCAAACACCTTCTTCACTATCCTATCTACCTGCGATTCCACTTTCAAGGAGCTATGAACCTGCACTCCAAGGTCTCTTTGTTCAGCAACACTCCCTAGGACCTTACCATTAAGTGTATAAGTCCTGCTAAGATTTGCTTTCCCAAAATGCAGCACCTCGCATTTATCTGAATTAAACTCCATCTGACACTTCTCAGCCCATAGGCCCATCTGGTCCAGACCCTGTTGTAATCTGAGGTAACCCTCTTCACTGTCCACTACACCTCCAATTTTGGTGTCATCTGCAAACTTACTAACTGTACTTCTTATGCTCACATCCAAATCAAACCAAGAACATAGGAACTAGGAACAGAAGCAGGCCATGTGGCCATTCGGGCCTGCTCCACCATTCAATCAGATCTTTTGGTTGATGTTTTCATGGCCTCAGCTCCGCTTACCCGCCCTACCACCATAACCCTTAATTCCTTTACTGATCAAAAAATGATCGATCTTAGCTTTAAAAATATTTACTTCACTAGCCTAAACTACTTCAGTGGGCAGGGAATTCCACAGATTCACAACCCTCTGGGTGAAGAGGTTCCTTCTTAATTCAGTCCTAAACCTGCTGCCCCTAATTTTGAGGCGATGCGCCTTGTCCTGGTTTCACTCGTCAGTGGAAACATTCTCTCTACTTCTATTTTATCCATTCCCTTCATAATTTTATATGTTTCTATAAGGTCTCACCTCAATCTTTTAATTAATATAATCCCAGTCTACTCAGTCTTTCCTCATAAGCCAACCCTCTCAACACTGGAATCATCCTAGTGAACCTCCTCTGCACCCCCTCCAGAGCCAGTACATCCTTTCTCAAGTAAGGAGACCAAATCTGCACACAGTACTTCAGGTGTGGCCTCACCAGCACCCTATACAACTGCAACATAACCACCCTGCTTTTAAATTCAATCCCTTTAGCAATGAAGGACAAAGTTCCATTTGCCTTCCTGCAGACCAACATTCAATGGTTCATGCACAAGGACACCTAGGTCCCTCTGCACAGCAGCATGCTGCAACATTTTACCTTTCAAGTAATAGTCCTTTTAACTGTTACGCATACCAAAAGGAATGACTTTCCATATAGTAACATTGTACTCCATCTGCCAGACATTTGCCCACTCACTTAAACTACCTATGTCCCTTTGAAACATTTCACAGTCCTCTGCACAGTTTGCTCTGCTATTCACCTTAGTGTCACCCGCAAACGTTGACACACTACACATCATCCCCAACTCCAAATCATCTAGGTACAGTGGAACCTCGATTATCCGGTATTCAATTTACCAAATTTCGGATTTCCGGACAAGATCGCAAGGTCCCAATGCTTGGCTAACCACGTTATTCAGCATTTGATTATCTGAACAAAATACTCTCCACCTGTCTCCTTCAGATAATCAAGGTTCCTCTGTAAATAGTGAATAATTGTGGACCTAATACTGACCCCTGAGGCACACCACCAGTCACTGATTGTTAACCAGAATAGTACTCATTTATTCCTCTTTGCTTCCTATTGGTTAACCACTCCTCTATCCATGTTAATACATTGCCCATAATGCCTTGCACCTTTATCTTATGCAGCAGCCTTATTGAAGATCTTTTCGAAATTTAGATACAGCACATCTACTGGGTCCCCATTGTCCACTGTGCTCATAATGTCTTCATAGAATTCCAGTAATTAGTTAGCAGGACCTGCCTTTCATGAACCCATGCTGCATCTGCCCAATGGGGCAATTTCTATCTAGATGCCTTGCTATTTTTTCCTTGGTAATAGACTCAAGCATTTTCCCCACTACAGACGTTAAGCTAACTCATCTATAAGTCCCCACCATTTGCCGACCTCCCTTCTTGATGGACAGGCTTTGGGAAGTGAGTTACTTGCCACAGGCATGCTCTTGTTATCACAATATTTTTATGGCAAACAGTTTCAAGTCAATGATGACCCCCAGATTTTCAGATTACCCTATGTGACAGCTGTGTTAGTACACCAGGCTGTTTGGGGTCCTCAGGAACCTTTCTCCTGGGTGACAATAGCTGTGACTATCCAAGGACATAATGAGCCCTGCACTCCCCCATTGGCATTTTGAAAACTAGATGCAAATAAAATACTGTGGATGATGGAAATCTAAAAACAAATGCAGAGTATACTGGAGGAACTCAGCCGGTCTGGCAGTGTCTGGGGAGAGAGAAACTGAGTTAACGTCTTGAGTCTGATATGACCATTTTTCAGACATGGTTGGACTTCTGAAGTGGCCTTGCAAAGATTCTAAGAGAATTCTAAGAGCCGTGAAGAAGGGCTCATGCCCAAAATGTCGATTCTCCTGCTCCTTGGAAGCTGTCTGACCTGCTGCACTTTTCCAGCAACACATTTTCAGCTTTGCAAAGATTCTAAGTTGTGTTTAGAATGACACTGGCTCAAGGTGAATCTCACCCTACAACAGGAAAGTGTGAGATGGAGAATGTAAAATGTGCATCGCGTATCAAGGCTGCACGAAATGGCACAAGCTGTCTTCTTGTTGCTGTCGTTACCGATGTGTATCATCCTGTTGTTTTGTTTATTCATTTTTGACCTGTTCTGTTTTGTTCCCGTTGGGTCAGTCAGAAGGTTACCATTCTCTGCCCTTCATGTTGATGGGGAATCCCAGTCACAGTCTCACACTCATCCCAATCTTCCATCCTTCATCAACCAACCAACCGATCCACTGATGTGGTTCTGTTGTCTGGAATGAACCTTGTTCAGAACCTTCTTCATCTGAGGAAGCAAAGTCAAATCAAATTCGAAATGTTAACTCCGTTTCTCTCTTCACAGATGTTTCCAGACCTGCTGAGTTTCTCCAGTGTTCTCTGTGCCTGCTTTTGAACATTGGAGACTGTTGCAGGAATACAGGCTTCCAGAGAGAATCTCACCTTTTAAATCATATCACAAAATTATGCGGGTCATGGATAGGGTAAATAGGCAAAGTCTTTTCCCTGGGGTCGGGGAGTCCAGAACAAGAGGGCACAGGTTTAGGGTGAGAGGGGAAAGATATAAAAGAGACCTAAGGGGCAACGTTTTCACACAGAGGGTGGTGCAGGTATGGAATGAGCTGCCAGAGGAAGTGGTGTAGGCTGATACAATTGCAACATTTAAGAGGCATTTGGATGGGTATATGAATAGGAAGGGTTTGGAAGGATATGGGCCGGGTGCTGGCAGGTGGGACTAGATTGGATTGGGATATCTGGTCGGCATGGACGGGTTGGACCGAAGGATCTGTTTCCATGCTGTACACCTCTATGACTCTATGATTCTATATCCTCTATAAGTAAGTCATGACACTGCTGGAACATGGCCCCAAATATAAATGTCAAATATGCCTTCATTGCTCCTGGCCCTAATCTCCTGAAATTGCTCCGTAATCCTCCCTGCCCTTAAGGATCTCATCAAACCCGATCTTTTTTGCTGTTTTTGTCACCTGCGCCAATCTCTCTTGACCATGGCGCCAATTTGGTCTAACCATCGCTCCTGTGAAACAGCTTTTATTTGTATTCACAGGATGAGGGTGTCACTGGCTAGGCCAGAATTTATTACTCATCCCTAATTGCCCAGAGGGCACTTAGAGTCAACCACATTGTTGTGGGTCTGGAGTCACATGTAGGAGAAAGTGAGGACTGCAGATGCCGGAGATCAGAGTTGAAAAGTGTGGTGCTGGAAAAGCACAGCGGGTCAGGCAGCATCCGAGGAGCAGGAGAATCGACGTTTCAGGCATAAGCCCTTCATCAGGATATTGTGTTTTGAGATGTTTTATTCGTTTAAAGATGTTATACAAATGCCTACAGGCATTTGTATAATTTACAGATCAAATAAATTTGTTATCCCAATTTTTCACAAAGGCTTTAATTCTCATTCCCAGAGTGCTGTAGAGTTAACCTTATTGTGTACCTGGATGCACACAAATCATGGTAGCTAATCCTTCTAGAATATTCTGGTTTAATGTTAGCCTGTGTAACGTCTATGCCCATTGAGCTATGTGGGCAAATATTTGCAAATTTTACGCCTTTCATTTCTGTGTTTTTTCTGATCTACGATAGGATGTATGTGTCAATGTCACATTGGTTACCCTAACTGTCCTCGAACCAAGTCGATGGTCAGGACATTTCAGGAGGCGGGAAATAAAGGGATTTTATTTTTGATTCATTAATTGCAATTTTTACTTGAAAGTTCCTTTTCAAGCACCTGCATTCTGTGCTTTTTTAAAAATGCATTTCATGTTGTAAGTATGTGAAGAATTGAACATTCATCTGCAATTGTGTGTTGTTAAACACACTGTGACTGATGAAAATGAATGATAGTGAAATTGAAGCATAAAATCCAAACACTGAAAAAGCATTATCCTGTTACCTTGGACTCTGATTGTTCACCATGATTTATACCCACGTAAAATTCAGACAGATCCGATTGACATCGGCTCAATATTTCAGGTCAAAACCAATGCGGGAAAATTGAAGGTGAAATTCAGATGAAGTCTTCAGTCCAAGGAAGGAAACTTTGGTGTTAAATCCAGATCCTGTTCAGGTGCCTCTGGACTTCTTACCTTAACACTCAAAGAGAAACAGACAGGCCCTCTGCTCAGCATTCCTCAGTCAACAATATCTGTAGTAGCACCATGTCTGGGTTGTTTATGGAAAGAGATGGAAATGTGTTGCTGGAGAAGCGCAGCAGGTCAGGCAGCATCTAGGGAACAGGAGAATCGACATTTCGGGCATTAGCCCTTCTTCAGGAATGCCCGAAACGTCGATTCTCCTGTTCCCTAGATGCTGCCTGACCTGCTGCGCTTCTCCAGCAACACATTTCCATCTCTGATCTCCAGCATCTGCAGACCTCATTTTCTCTTGTTTATGGAAAGTACAGAGAGGCAATGCCCTTATTGTATTGTCATTAGACTATTCACCCAGGGATCTACATAACGCCCTAGGAACCTGAGTTCAAATCCTGCCATGGTAGATGGCTGAATTTGAATTCAATAAAAATCTGAAATTAAGAGTCTAATGATGACCGCAAATCCATTGTTAGGGAGATGGTTCATTAATGGATGGATCATCTGGTTCATCAATGTCCTTCAGGGAAGGAAATCTGCCCAATTTACCTGCTCTGGCATGTAACCACATGAGACTCCAGACCCACAGCAATGTAGTTGACTCTTAACTGCATTCTGGGCAATTAGGGGCGGGCATTAAATGTTGGCTCAGCCAGTAGTGCCCAGATTAAGATAGAACATAGAACATTACAGTGCAGTACAGGCCCTTTGGTCCTAGATGTTACGCCGACCTGTGGAACCAATCAGAAGCCTATCTAACATACGCTATTCCATTCTTGTCCATATATTTATCCAATGACCATTAGAAATGCTCTTTAAGTTGGTGAGTCTACTATCGTTGCAGGCAGTGCATTCCACACCCTTACTATTCTCTGAGTAAAGAAACTACCTCTGACATCTGTCGTATATCTATCACCCCTCAGTTTAAAGCTATGCCCCCTCGTGCTAGCCATCACAATCCGAGGAAAAAGGCTCTCACTGTCCACCCTATCTAATCCTCTGATTATCTTGTATGTCTCTATTAAGTCACCTCTTAATCTTCTTCTCTCTAACAAAAACAGCTTCAATTCCCTCAGCCTTTCCTCATAAGACCTTCCCTCCATACCAGGCAACATCCTAGTGAATCTCTGAACCCTTTCCAATGCTTCCACATCCTTCCTATAATGTGGTGACCAGAACTGTACGCAATACTCCAAGTGTGGCCACACCAGAGTTTTGTACAGCTGCAGGATGACCTCATGGTTCTGAAATCCAATCCCTCTACCAATAAAAGTTAACATTCTGTATGCCTTCTTAACAACCCTATCAACCTGGGTGGCAACTTTCAGGGATCTATTGACATGGACACTGAGATCTCTCTGCTCATCTACACTACCAAGAATCTTACCATTAGCCCAGTACTCTGTATTCCTGTTACTCCTTCCAAAGTGAATCACCTCACACTTTTCTGCATTAAACTGAATTTGCCACCTCTCAGCTCAGCTCTGCAGCTTACCTATGTCCCTCTGTAACCTGCAACATCCTTCAGCACTGTCCACAACTCCACTGACCTTAGTGTCATTCGCAAATTTACTAACCTATCCAGCAGTGGACCCAAAACAGATCCTTGTGGTCCCCACTAGTAACTGAACTCCAGGATAAACATTTCCTATCAACCACCACACTCTGTCTTCTTTCAGGTAGCCAATTTCTGATCAAAACCACTAAACCCCACTCAATCCCATGCTTCCGTATATTCTGCAATAGCCTACCGTGGGAACCTTATCAAACACTTTACTCATCCACCTGTTTGGTCACCATCTCAAAGAACTCAATAAGGTATGTGAGGCATAACCTACCCATCACAAAACCATGTTGGCTATCCCGAATCAACTTATTTCCGTTTAAATGATTATAAATCTTATCTCTTATAATCCTTTACAACACTTTAGCAACAACTGAAGTAAGGCTCACTGGCCTATACTTATTAGGGTTGTCCTGACTCCCCTTCTTGAACAAGGGAACAATATTTGCTATCCTCCAGTTTACTGGGACTATTCCTGTAGACAATGACAATTTAAAGATCAAAACCAAAGGCTCTGCAATCTCCTCCATGGTTTCCCAGAGAATCCTAGGATAAATCCCATCTGACCCAGAGGGCTTATCTATTTTCACACTTTCCAGAATTGCTGACACCTCTTCCTTATGAACCTCAATTGTATCTAGTCTAACAGCCTATATCTCAGTATTCTCCTTGACAACATTGTATTTTTTCCTGTGTGAATACTGATGAAAAATATTCATTTAGTGCCTCCCCTATTCTTCGGACTCCATGCACAACTTCCAACCACTCTCCTTGACAGGCCCTAATCTTACCCTCATCATTCTTTTATTCCTGATATACCTATAGAAAGCTTTAGGGTTTTCCTTGATCCTACCTGCCAAAGACTTCTCATGTTCCCTCCTGGCTCTTCTTAACTCTCTCCTTAGGTCCTTCCCGTATATCTTGTATCTCTCAAATGCTCTAACTGAGCCATCACATCTCATCTTTACATAAGTTTCCTACTTTTTCTTGATAAAGGATTCAACTTCTTTGAGAAACCATGGTTCCCTTGCTCAACCACTTTCTCCCTGCCTGACAGGTACATACTTATCAAGGACACGCAGATCCTGCAAATAAATAAAATAATGTAATTTACAGACATTATACTGACAGTCCAGTATAATTACTTAATAATATTAGGAATAACTGCACAAAGGCTGGTATCCCATCACCAAGTCATGTTGCGGCTGGTACAGGACATTGGTTTGGCCACTTTTGAATATTGCATGCTATTCTGGTCTCCTTCCTATCGGAAAGATGTTGTGAAACTTGAAAGGGTTCAGAAAAGATTTACAAGGATGTTGCCAGGGTTGGAGGATTTGAGCTACAGGGAGAGGCTGAACAGGCTGGGGCTGTTTTCCCTGGAGCGTCGGAGGCTGAGGGATGACCATATAGAGGTTTATAAAATCATGAGGAGCATGGATAGGATAAACAGACAAAGTGTTTTCCCTGGGGTGTGGGAGTCCAGAAGTAGAGGGCATAGGTTTAGGGTGAGAGGAAAAATATATAAAAGAGACCTAAGGGGCAACATTTTCACACAGAGGGTGGTGCGTGTATGGAATGAGCTGCCAGAGGATGTGGAGGAGGCTGGTACAATTGCAACATTTAAAAGGCATTTGGATGGATATATGAATAGGAAGGATTTGGATGGATATGGGCCAGGTACTGGCGGGTGGGACTAGATTGGGTTGGGATATCTGGTCGGCATGGACGGGTTGGACCGAAGGGTATGTTTCTGTGCTGTACATCTCTGTGATTCTATGACTCTACAAATTCCTTCATCAAGAGAGTGGTAAACCTGTAGAATTCTCTGCCACAAAAACATTGAACATTTTCAAGGAGTTAGATATAGTTTTTAAAGCTAAATGTATTAAGGAATATGGGGTGAAAGCATAATCAGGTTTAATGAGTTTAATGATCAGCCATGTTCATGTTGAATAGCACAGCAGGTTGAAGGGCCGAATGGCCTACTCCCTCCTTGTTTCTATGTCCCTGACGATATTACTCCCATGTTTGAACCAGAAAGGTTTGGGTTAAAAATACACTGCAGAGATTTGAATATATCATCTGAACTTACACCCTCAGTGCAATACTGTCAGAGGTGCTGCAGTGTCGGAGGTGCTGCACAGTTGGAGTACTGCATTGTCAGTGTACTGCACTTTCAGAGAGCTGCACTGTCAGAGTGCTGCAATGTCAGAGTGCTGCATTGTCAGAATGCTACACCGTCAGGCAACGGCACTGTCAGAGTGCTGCACGGTCAAAGTATGGCATTGTCAGGTTGTTGCACTGTCAGTCTGCTGCACCATCAGAGTGCTGTACTGTCAGAGTGATGCACTGTCAGAGTGTTGCACTGTTGGAGTGCCGCAATGATGAAATGCTGCACTGTCAGACTGCTGCACTGTCAGACTGCTGCACTGCCAGAATGCTGCACTGTCAGAGTGCTGCATTGCCAGAATGCTGCACTGTCAGACTACTGCACTGTCAGTTTACTGCAGTGTCAGAGTACTGCAATGCAAGAGTACTGCAATACCAGAGTAATGCACTGTCAGAGTATTGCATTGTCAGAGTATTACACTGTCAGAGTACTGCACTGTCGGAGTGCTGCACTGTCAGAGGTGTTGTACTGTTGGAATGCTGCACTGTCAGAATGCTGCACTATTGGAATGCTGCATTGTTGGAATGCTGCAATGTTGGAGGTGCTTCCCACAACTCTGACTTGTCCAGTAAAAACATCAACTGGGAACAACATGTGACATCCCCTGTTTGCCATTGCCAAGAAACTCAACTGGACTAGCCATGTAAGTACAGAGTCTACAAGAACAAGTCGTAGGCTAGAAAATTTGTAGCAAGTAACCCACCTCTTGTCTCCTCTAAGCCTGTCCACTGTCTATAAGGCACAAGTCAGGAACGTGATGGAATACTCCCAACAACACTCAAGATGCTTAACATCACCTAGGACAAAGAAGACCTCTTGATCAGCACCATATCTACCATCTTCAGAATTCACTCTCTCCCCCATGCAAAGTCACAGTAGTGTGGACTCTCTCCAACATACATTATGGTAACTCACCAAGGCTCCTTAGACAGTACCTTCCAAACCCATAAACCTCTACCATCTGGAAGGACAAGGGTAGCAGATACATGGGAAAACCACCACCTACAAGTTCCCCTCCAAGCCACTCACCATCCTGACTTGGAAATATATCGCTGCTCCTTCACTGTCGCTGGGTCAAAATCCTGGAATTCCCTCCCTAAGGGCATTGTGCCCATATTGATGCTTATATCCCACAAATTATGTTTTCAATAATTAAAAAAATAGGTTCACTCTAGCTGAATTCTATGAAAACATAAAATAAAAGATACAACTCTAATAGAGATGCAGAAACAGGAGGACCTGGGGTATCATCGATGGGCTCAAGGTAGGCTGAGATAGTGGTCAAAAAGGCATAAAGAAATCTGGCTTTACAGACAATTAGAACACAAAAGAACTTTTTATGAATTACAGGTTATGCCTTAGTTTCAGCGTTGTGTCCAAGACAGGACACCTCACTTTAGGATGGATGTGAAAACAATGGAGAGAAACAGGGAGGGGCAATAACATTTTCAAACATGGTCTGAGGAATGAGGAACTGCAACTGCATAAGCAGAGACTGGATAATCTCAGATTGCTCCCCTTGGAGAGAGGCTTGATGGGGATTGGACCGAGGTGTTCAAAATTGTGAGGAGTGCAGAGAGAGTATCTAAAATGAAACTGGCCCCATTGGCAGAATGACTGAGAGACATGCGGCAAAGCTATAAATCAGGAAATAATGCAACAGCAACACGTCAAAAACATCAGCAAGGGGTTAGGATCTGGATTACACTGCCTGAGAGTACAGTGAAGCAGGTCCATTTGTGGCTTTGACAAAAGGATTTACCTTGTTATCAGAATAAAGAAAATATGAAGGGCTGAGGGAAAAGCTGAATGTGATAAGCTAAGGTGTCCTTGCAGAAATTCAGGACAGACACAATGACCCAAATGGCCTGTGTGCTTTGACTAAACTATAAATATAAGATTATTATTTTATCAAACCCTGTGCTGTCCGTCCTGGGAGTATTTGATGGGGACAGTGTAGAGGGAGATTTACTCTGTATCCAACTCCGTGTTGTCCCTGTCCTGGGAATGTTTAATGGAGACAGTGCAAGGGAGATTTACTCTGTAACTCACCCCCTGCTGTCCTTGTCCTGGTATGTTTGATGGGGATGGTGTAGGGAGAGCTTTACTTTGTATCTAATCCAGTGCTTTCCTTGTCCTGGGAGTGTTTAATGGGAACAGTGTAGAGGAAGATTTACTCTGTATCTAACCCTGTGTTTTACTTGAACTGGGAGTGTTTGATGGGGACAGTGTAGAGGGAGCTTTACTCTGTATCTCACCCTGTGCAGTCCCTGTCCTGGGAGTGTTTAATGGGGACAGTGTAGAGGAAGCTTTACTCTGTATCTAACCCTGTGCAGTCCCTGTCCTGGGAGTGTTTAATGGGGACAGTGTAGAGGAAGCTTTACTCTGTATCTAACCCTGTGCAGTCCCTGTCCTGGGAGTGTTTAATGGGGACAGTGTAGAGGAAGCTTTACTCTGTATCTAACCCTGTGCAGTCCCTGTCCTGGGAGTGTTTAATGGGGACAGTGTAGAG
>NC_057721.1:81112901-81119370 GCF_004010195.1 Chiloscyllium plagiosum
CCTGTCCTGGTGGTGTTTGATGGGGACAGTGTAGAGGGAGCTTTACTCTGTATCTAACCCCATGCTGTCCCTGTCCTGGGAGTGTTTGATGGGGACAGTGTAGAGGAAGATTTACTCTGTATCTAACCCCATGCTGTCCCTGTCCTGGTGTTGTTTGATGGGGACAGTGTAGAGGGAAATATACTCTGTATCTATCTCTGTGCTGTCCCTTTCCTGGGAGTGTTTGATGGGGACAGTGTAGAGTGAGATTTACCCTGTGTCTAACCCTGTGCTGTCCTTGTCCTGGGATTGTTTGATGGGGATGGTGTAGGGAGAGCTTTACTCTGTATTTAACCCCGTGCTGTCCCAGTTCTGGAGGTATTTGATGCTATACCTGTCCTTATGACTGTGTCGAGAGGGCTTCACACACATATTTGTCCAAAATTAGAGTATTAGTCAAGCTGGACATGTGGATGTGCCCCTTTCAACTACAGTTTGTCAATAATCATAGGAAAGTGAGAGAGAGAAAGGGTCAGAAATATGGACGAGAGTTATTTTAAACAGGTTAAGTCTTGCTCTTTAAGAAGTCTGCCTCTTTCGAAATCTCTCCAACAATCCTTTCAACAGGATATTAACAATTTTGAAATGTTTTGAGAATGCTGTGGTTTCAGAGAATGAGAACCTCTAATCACATTGTGCTGGAGTATAATGGGGCTACCATTGCTGACTCACAGATCGTGGGTTTACAGCAAACCAGCAATGTGTCTGCTTGACAGAGCTGAAACTCATTAATGTCTGCAGTTTGAAAATTGCTCACTTTGTGATTTGATTGAGCAAAGAAAATATTCGGTTCGTCAATCCATCCCTCCACATACTGCCCATTTGCTTGACTTTGAACCAAAGCTGGGGTTACTGTAGGTCAAATCAAAGCTATCTCACTATTAGAGTCAAGCTGGACACCAATGGAGATGCTTGTGGTTAATTCTTGGAAATTAATCATCATGAACTAGAATTCAGTGCAGAAATATAACCAGGAGTCACGGCCTGTCTTTTAAATGGGGTACCTTCAATTGTTCAAACCTCAAACCTTTAGACCCTGGAATTCCTTCCTAAAACCTCGCTGTCTCTCTCACTTCTCACTCACTCCTCTCTCTCTCTCTCTTTCCCTCTCCCTCTCTCTCCCTCTCCCCTCTACCAACCCCCCCCCTCTACCAACCCCCACCCCTACTTTTAAGATGCTCATTTAAACCAAACTCTGTGCCCAAGCTTTTTGTCATTTATCTAACTATCTCCTTAGGTGCCTTGGTGTCATATTGTGTTTGATCGTTATTCCTCTGAAGTGCCTGGGATGCCTGATGATGTGAAAGGTGCTACATAAATGCAAGGTAATACTGTTGTACTGAGCCTTCCTTAGGAAAGTTTGAAGCATAAAAAGTGAGCCATTTGAGCACTGATGTGTGGGGAGAGCTTGGTGGAAACAGGTGCTGTTAGACTATGGTTTCCAAAGCCCTCCACGGCTGGAATTTATTTTATTGAACTTATGAACTTTCTAACTTCCGCAGTCATGTTCAGTGTGAATGATATCATGCATTCCCAAAAGATTACCATGAGATTGCCTCTCGGTCCAGCACTCGCTAACATTTCCCCCGCTTTCCACAAGAAACATGTTTCTGATGGGTTGAGCCTCATATATTCCTGAAATGTAGATGATATATTTGTAATCTCTGAGTCTCCTATCATGTACAACATCCTGTACACAATTTAACATGCTCTATCCAGAATCCACTTCTGAGATGGAGTAGGCTAACACTGGTGGAGGGAATAGCCTAGTGGTGTTATCGCTGGACTGTTAATCCAGAGACCCAGGTAATGTTCTGGGGACCCGGGTTTGAATCCCACCATCATAGACAGTGGAATTTGACTTCAATAAAAATCTGGAATTAAGTGTCTAATGATGACCATTGTGGATTATTGGGAATAAACTCATCTGGTTCACTAATGTCCTTTAGGGAAGGAAACATGTGACTCCAGACACACAGCAATGGGGTTGACTCTTAACTGGGCAGTTAGAGATGGACAATAAATGCTGGTCCAGCCTGCGATGCCCTCATTGTGTGAATGTATTAAAAAGAACACATTCCCTTTTCTCACCATGTTCACTAAGAAATCCCCTCCTGGCATATCACTGGCAGTCTTGGGACTGTCCACTGGAAACTGGTCAATATCCACATCGGGATCTATGAACAGTGTAAGACTGGCTTCATTTACAATCTTGTAACTAGCTATTTGTTGGAAGCTTGCTGTCAGAATATTGCACGTCAAAGGCTACCCTGACCAGATCGCTGCTCACTGTGCATCATGTTAGGCCAATGGGTGCTGTGTTTAAATCTGAAAAGAACCTGGTTCCAAAGAGCGAAAGTCAAAACTCTGATTAACAGATTACAAGTCAGCGCCTGTCTTAGTGATATTCTGCACAAACAGGAAACTGTCTTCAGTCCAGGGTGGTGTTTTGACCTACAATTGAACAATGTAGTATATGACCAACACTGTCTGTGTGATTGGCTGATTGAATCAAACAGCACTATCTTTCTGCTGTACATCGGAGACAGTCGATAGATCATATTCTACCAGCCTGCACTTACAAAACCCAAAACATTTGACTCCTACTAGATGTCATTCCATGATTAGGTGATACTTACTAAGTGATACTCAAAACATCAATAGCTGCATTAACAACTAATTTACATTAACCAGTCAAGCTCAGTTACTCTTGAAAGAAGTGTTGTGGGAGTTTGGAAATGCGGGCTGGTTAAATACAGTTGGTACTTGGAGGAAGAGGATGCCATCCAGTTAAAGGTCATAGAATCCCTATAGGGTAGAAACAGGCCATTTGGTTCAACAAGTCCACACTGACCCTCCGAAGAGTATTCCACCTAGGCCCATTCCTCTACTCTTTTTACTTTGCATTTCCCCTGACTAACCCACTTAACCTACACACCCCTGAACTCTAGGGGCAATTTCCCATGGTCAATCTACCCTGACCTGCACATCTTTGAACTGTGGAAGAAAACCAGACCACCTGGAGGAAACCCAAAGAGGCACGGGGAGAATGTACAAACTCCACACAGTTACCCAAGGCTGGAATCGTACCCAGATCCCTGGTGCTGTGAAGCAGCAGTGCTAACCACTGAGCAACCGTGCCATCCTATATTCGACTAGAGGAGGAGTAACTCCTTTTCTCAGATGGTAGAAAATCTGGGGAACTCATTTCCACAGAGGGCTGTCTGGGCTGGGTCATTAAGTATATTCAGTGCTGCAACAGACAGACCTTTAATCAGTAAGGGAACTGAGGGTCAACAGGTAAAGACAGGGTGAATATTATCAGCTTTAATCTCATTGAATATTGAAGCAGACACGATGGGCTGAATGGCCATTATTAGCTGATGGCCAATTTCTGCCCTTACTTCTTATGATCTCATGGCCTTGAGTGAAATACATTCATGCCTAGGGGCCTACTCCCTGCAAACAGGAGGAATGTATTCATCCTGGTGCCTTTCTTGACTTATCTTCTCATTTGTGGAGCCTACAACTCCCTGTCGAATGATTAATTAAAGATACATCCTGATGCTGCCTAGGGACGTTCATAATATCCTGGAGGATTGCTGCAGTCATTCTGGGAATGAGGAAGGAGTCCATGTTTGGTGCTTTACCATTGAGCAGGTACCTGTCCATCAGAGTGGTGAATGGTACACTGACCAACACACCAACAATCGACATACAGCCCCTTCCAACTTGCGATCTCTATCACACAGGAGGACAAGGGCAGCAGCTGCATTGATCGAACTCCACCACTTGGCTTGGTGCCAATAATTGACAATGCCTCTGTGAGATGTCTTGGTTTTTATACATTAAAGATATTCAATCAATGCTAGCGTGTCTTTCCAAAAACACGGCATGGTTCAATTCCCACACTATGGCGGGCATTGTGGCTGAGGCTTTACAATGAAATTAATTGCTGCATAAGCAAAAAAGCCACAGTCTGTCTCAACATGCATTGGGTGTGAATCATTATTGAATAGAGTAACTATCTACAATGTAACAGACGATTTGTTACCATCCCACAGTCAAAGCCACAATGTGCATGACAACCAGGGAATAAATGTTTTGTTACTAAATTTGCAGATGACACGAAGATAGGTAGGAAGGTTAGGCTGTGAAGGTGGCATAGGATGGCTGCAAAGGGATGTGGACAGATGACGTGAATGGGAGAAAAGACTTGGCTGATGGAATATAATGTGCAAAAATGTGAACTTGCCCACTCTGACAGGAAGGTGAAAACAGCAGCATCGAGGTCAAAGTAACAAACTTGATTGATGCCTCATTCACCATCTTGAGCGAATATGTCATTCACTGACACACGGTCACAGCAATGTATACCGTCTACAAGATGGGCTGCGGTAACTCATCAAGGCACCTCAGACAGCACCTTATAAAACCAACAACCACTCTCATCTCAAAGGGGAATGTCAGCAGATACTTTTAACTGAGAAATCAAAGCCGTTTGATATAGAACATAGAACAGTACAGCACAGAACAGGCCCTTCAGCTCACGATGTTGTGCCGACCACTGTTCCTCATGTATGCACCCTCAAATTTCTGTGACCATATGTATATCCAGTAGTCTCTTAAATGTTCCCAAAGACCTTGCTTCCACAACTGCTGCTGGCAACGCATTCCATGCTCTCAGAACTCTCTGTGTAAAGAACCTGCCTCTGACATCCCTTCTATATTTTCCTCCAACCAGCTTAAAACTGTGACCATATGCATGTCCAGCAGTCTCTTAAATGTTCCCAATGACCTTGCTTCCACAACTGCTGCTGGCAACGCATTCCATACTCTCACAACTCTCTGTGTAAAGAACCTGCCCTTCTATATTTTCCTCCAACTATAACCCCTCGTGTTAGTAATTTCTGCCCTGGGAAATAGTCTCTGGCTATCGACTCTATCTATGTCTCTCATTATCTTGTATACCACAATTAGGGCCCCTCTCCTCTTCCTTTTCTCCAATGAAAAAAGTCCGAGTTCAGTCAACCTTTCTTCATAAGATAAGCCCTCCAGTCCAGGCAGCATCCTGGTAAACCTCCTCTGAACCCTCTCCAAAGCATCCACATCTTCCCTATAATAGGGCGACCAGAACTTGACGCAGTATTCCAAGTGCGGTCTAACCAAAGTTTTTTGGAGCTGCAACAAGATCTCTCGACTCTTAAACTCAATCGCCCTGTTAATGAAAGCCAAAACACCATATGCTTTCTTAACAACTTGGGTGGCCATTTTAAGGGATCTATGTAACTGCATACCAAGATCCCTCTGTTCTTCCACACTGCCAGGAATCCTATCCTTAATCCTGTACTCAGCGTCTTCTGTTGACCAGCCAATTCTGTATCCAGGCAGCTAAATTTCACTGTATCCCATTCCTCCTGACCTTCTGAATGAGCCTACCGTGGGGAACCTTATCAAATGCCTTGCCGAAGTCTATATACATAACATCCACAGCTCGACCCTCATCAACTTTTCTAGTCACATCCTCAAAGAACTCGATAATGTTTGTGAGGCATGACCTGCCCCTCACAAAGCCGTGTTGACTGCATTTAATCAAGCCATGCTCTTCCAGATGGTCATAAATCCTATTCCTCAGAATCCTTTCTAACACCTTGCAGACGACAGACGTGAGACTGACTGGTCTGTAATTGCTGGGGATTTTCCTATTTCCTTTCTAAAGAGAGGAATTACATTTGCCTCTCTCTCCAGTCCTCAGGTACGACTCCAGTGGAGAGCGAGGGTGCAAAGATTTTCACAAGTGGCGAAGCAATTGCATTTCTCATTTCCCAAAGCAGCCGAGGACAAATCTGGTCCGGGCCTGGCGACTTGTCAATCTTAATGTTTGACAAAATTTTCAGCACATCAGCTTCCTCTATCTCTATCCATTCCAACATGCACACCTGCTCTTCAAAGGTTTAATTCACTATAAAGTTCATTTCTTTCGTAAAGACAGAAGCAAAAAACGCATTTAGGGCTTCCCCTACCTCCTCAGACTCCACACACAAGTTCCCTATGCTATCCCTGATCGGCCCTACTCTTTCTTTGTCCATTCTCTTATTCCTCACATAAGTGTAAAATGCTTTTGTGTTCTCCCTAATCCGTTCTGCCAAGCCTTTCTCGTGCCCCCTCCTGGCTCTCCTCAGACCATTTTTGAGCTCCTTCCTCGCCTGCCTGTAATCCTCTAGAGCTGAGCTTGACCCTAGCTCCCTCCACCTTATGTAAGCTGCCTTCTTCCTTTTGACGAGAAGCTCCAGCGCTCTCATCATCCAAGGTTCCTTTATCTTACCCCTTCTTGCCTGTCTCAGAGGGACATATTTATTCATCACTCGCAACAACTGTTCCTTAAACAGTCTCCACATGTCTATAGTGCCTTTACCATGGAACAATTGCT
>NC_057721.1:81119924-81153924 GCF_004010195.1 Chiloscyllium plagiosum
TGTGTGTGTGTATGTGTGAGAGAGAGAGAGAGCATGTGTTTGTGAGAGAGAGAGAGTGTGTGTGTGTGAGAGAGAGAGGAGTGCATGTGAGAGCGAGAGAGAGAGAGAGATTGTGTGTGTATTGTGTGTGCTTGTGTATGAGAATGAGTGAGTGAGGGGAATTTTATGAGGGAATTCAAGTTTTAATTTGTTATTTTGTATGCTGATAATTTATGACTGTGCACCTGTAGCTAGAGTCTAATCACTTGCAATAAATGATTCTTCTTGTTAAGAACAGAAATCTTATCCATGCTTTCTATCAACCTGGGGTCTGGAAATCAGGGAAACTGGGGACATCTGTGCACTTTGGTTAAAACCTTTAACTTTTGTGACAAATATGGGATTAATGGGGCTTGATTACTCGTGTGCTACCCTAGACAGGTGATGTAGGTGAACCCTCTCAGAGGGATGAGAATCTTTAGAGCTCTCTTCCACAGATAGTGTTGAAGGGCAGGAGTCAGTGATCATTTATAAGGCAGGGTGGGTAAAGGTTTGACAAAGAAGGAAGTCAAAAGCTACCTTTATAGGAGAGTGGAGTTCAGACAACAGTCTGAGCAGCCGTGGGCCATATTGAATGGCTGAGTGGGATCGAGAGATCAAATGGCCTCCTGGTCCCAATTTGGAATGTTTATATGTTCCTGTTGCATCAAGAATCCAATAAAAACCCATACTCTTTTGATTAATCCATATCTTCATGTTCTTTTCATTGACTCACCTTCCCAGAATTAAGAGAATCACTTCCTTTAACCATATTGTTTTATTATTCAATTGCTGTCCCCCTCATTTTGTTTTTCCAGGTGACACGTCAATGTTGTCCATTTCGACCCCCTCCCTGTGACTGCGAGCACTGTATTCTCCCCACAAACTCAGCTAAAACTGTTCCTCCTGAATTTCCTGCTGCATTTTATTCCTGACGACCTTAGGATGATGGCTCTGGACCCTCCTGTCAATAGAAACAACTTCAATTCTCCCTGACGATAGCTTTCATAAATCCTGTTGCTATAAAGTCTGTGTTTGATGATTCGGTTCCACAACCACCTTATGAAGGAGCAGCGCTCCGACAACTAGTGCTTCCAAATAAACCTGTTGCACTATAACCTGGCGTTGTGTGATTTTTAACTTTGCCCATCCCAGTCCAACACCAGTAACTCCACATCATAAATCTTGAACTGAGTGAAGTCACCTTTCAGTCTTCATGTTTCTGAAAGGTAGAACTGAACAGCTCTGGTACCACCTGAGGAAGCCTTTCTTGTACCTTTTTGCGTGCCTCTGTATTTGTTTAGTAACAGGATGATGAAAAGTGCTACTTTGCAGTGATTCATCATCACACCATAAGTTAAGGATAATGTCAATATATGAAATCCTTCATACCAGGCCAGTCATTAAACAGGTAGCTTCCCGGATGTGAAACACAAATTAGGTGGGGATGATGATGAGATTTCAAGAGTGGTAGGGGGGGTGAGTGGGAGGGAGGTAAGGGATTCTGATACCCTACCTCCCCCCAGATTCCCGTGGAACAGGCCCTGATAAAAACCACCAACCTGCAGCACTGGCACACACCTGGAGACTGAAGAAACCTGAGACTAAACCTGACCTGGAATGTAGGAAGAAGGGCCAAATCATACAAAAACCCTGGACCATGGGTCCCTCCTCCCATGTCCCGGCTCTTTCTAATCTGCCTTCTGTGTTGCAGAAAAGTCCTCCCCCCCTGCCAGGCACACATCTCCTCAGATAGTTCCTACTCTACTGTTCATCCGCGACACTTCTTTTTCTGAGGAATCTGCCATGAAACAAAATCCTCTCGGAAGAAGGTCATGGGCTGGATGCAAAGAACATTTACCCGAAAGATATGCAGGATGAGGGGCTAGAGAAGCCAGCATTAATCCCCTGCTACCACAGAGTCACAGAGTCATCGTACTCTACAGCATGGAAACAGACCAGACCAGATATCCAATATGTTTCCACTTTCACCCTAAACCTATGCCCTCTAGTTCTGGACTCCCCCATCCCAGGGAAAAGACTTTGTCTATTTACCCTATCCATGGCCCTCATGATTTTATAGACCCCCATAATGTCACGCCTCAGCTTCCAACGCTCCAAGGAAAACAGTCCCAGCCTATTCAGCCTCACCCTGTAGCTCAAACCCTCCAACCCTAGCAACATCCTTGTGAATCTTTTCTGAACCCTTTCAGGTTTCATAGCATCCTTCCTCCTAGAGAAGAATAGGAAAAGATTTGAATCCCAATGGATTTTCTCGAGTAATTAAGGAGCAACAGCTGCCGGTGACAGAAGAATGGTTAACAGAGGAAACAGACTTAAACTGATTGCCAAACAGGTCAGAATCGGTGGGAGTGAGTTATTGTGATCTGGAATGCACAGGTTGAAAGGGCGGTGGAAGCAGATTCTATAGGAACAATCAAAAGTCAAAATGGGCCTATGTGAAAAAAAGCAGAGGAAGAGTCGTAGAGTATTTACAACATGGCATATGACCCTTCAGCCCATTGTATCCATGCTGATCATCATGCATTTTTTCCAATCCCATTTCCCAGCACTTGGTCTGTAGCCTTGTAGGTTGTGGCATTTCAAGTGTTTGTTGAAATGCTTTGTGAATGTTGTGAAGGTTTCTGCCTCTACTACACTTTCACACTCTGAGCACCAGATTCCCACCACCCTCTGGGTGAACAACACTTCCTCAAATCCCCTCTAAACCTCCCACTCCTTACCTTAAAATGGTGCCTCCTGGTTACTGGCCCCTCTGCTAAAGGGAAAGGTTTCACCCTATCTACCCTGTTTCTGCCCCTCAGAATGTTTTACACCACATGTCAGAACTCCCTTCTCTGCTCTGAGGAAAACAGCTCCAACCTATCTAGTCTCTCTTCTTAGCTGAATTCCTCCAGGTCAAGCGACATCCCAGTGAATCTCCCCTGCACCCTTTCAAATGCAATCACATCCTTCCCATAGAGCGGTGACCAAAACTGCACACAGTACTTCAGCCGTGGCCTGAGTAACATTGTACACAGCAGGACTAATTGGATGGCTCTTCCGTAGAGGGGGTATAGGCACTTTGGGCCGAATGGACTCTTCTGTGCTGGATGATTCGATAACAAAGGATGGTGCTGTGACTGCATGTTGTTAACGGAGAACAGAAAACAGTGTTAAATAAAGGGCCAAAGAACTGTGGATGCTAGCAATCAAAAATTGCTGGAAAAACTTAGTAGGTTTGGCAGCAACTGTGGAGAGAAGACAGAGTTAATGTTAACATATACAATGATGTATTCAGCTGACATTCACAGTTCCCACACAGAAAAGAACTTTTCTGTTCTCTGCGCCGTGATTATTTTGCTCTTCACTGGTGTCCAGGGTTAACGGCTGACCATCTGGTGTTGCCGCGGTAAAGTAGGAAATGAAGGAGGAGGTGAGGTTGGCACACACAGGAAACGGAGCAAGCATAGTTTCATAATCCCTCAGCAGTACCTCAGAATGCTAAATGCTCATTCTCTAAATCCACCATTTGCTTAATGAGGAAAGGTTAGTTGCTAATGCGACAGCACTGGCAGTAATTTGGTAGAGAACAGGGTTTTTTTTCTCCTTATTGAAAGGAATTAAATGAAAATTGAGTTTTCAGTCCAGGCTCTTGAGCTCTCAAATCTTTACCTTCCATCATGCCAACCAGACTGAATGGAGTCCAAAATTTGTGAGTCCATTACAACAGACCAAATCGATTATACTAGCAGAATTGTGCATGCCCTTCCAGCTGCAGGTTCCCCTCTCCTGACAGCTCAGGTTCCTGCTGGTTTTGGTTCTGTGGAGGCTGAGAACTTAGCCAAGGAGGCGCTGCCCTTCAGTTTGAGTCTTGGTGAGCTGTTACAGGACAGAAAATGCCTCTCTGCCAAGTTCGGACACTGGCCTCACTCATTGCTCCCTCACACCAACACTAGTGGGTGATCAAGAGGAGAGGTTCTGGTAGACACTATTTCTTTCACCACTGAGGGTGGCTAATTTCTGTGCTACCTCTTCTGCACTCAGGGAAGTCAACAGGACATGAATGGGGTCAAGATTAGAGTGGTGCTGGAAAAGCACAGCAGGTCAGGCAGCATCTGCGGAGCAGGAAAATCAATGTTTCGGGCAAAAGCCCTTCAAGGAATGGGGCAGGTTTATAAATCCTGGGGTTTAATATCAAACTAGGGTCAAACATGCGCTTGAAAGGAATAATGGCCTTGAAGAAGATGCAGAGGAGAGGTGAGGCCAAAACACTGAATGTTTTCAAGAAGGAGTTAGATATAGTTCTTAGGGATACAGGTTATGGGCAGAAAGCAGAAGTTAATGATCAGCCATGATCATATTGAATGGTTGGGCAGGCTCGAAGGGCCGAATGGCCTACTCCTGCTCCATAGAAACATATGCTTCAAAGTGTTACTGAAGAACTTAGAGAGACAGGAGAAACTGGAATTATTCTCCTCATGCTAAAAAGGATAAAATGTTGAAAATTTAAATCATGAAGGGTTTTGATTGAGCATCAGGGTGAAACTAAGGCAAGAGGAGCTAGGAATTAGGTCAAAAGTAGAATTTTTGGTGTTAGGAAGGAAATTAAAAAGCAGATCATTCTCAGTGCCATGTGCTAGTGAATGTAAGAAATGAAGCATTAATCGATTGATCAGGCTGCTGTAGAAACAGTGCTGGGAGGGACGGAGGGCATCAGATCTCTGAGGCATTGGGAGCAGTTCTGGGTCTAATCGGATATGTACATACTGAACAAGTTACACTTTAACAGGACTGGGAATGATATCCTCGTAGGGAGATAAACTGGGCGGGTTGGGCTGAGTTTAAACTGGCTTGATAGGGTGATAGGAAGCTGAGGAGTAAACCAGGCTGTAAGGGAGTTGACTGGTATGTGAGGGAGACAAAAACACAGGAGAAGCAAAGTATAACTCAAGAGCAGAATGATGTCAAAAAGACAAAGGCATTCTACCCAAATGCATGCAACATGTCTGGGTGGAGTTTGTACATTCTCCCTGTGTCTGCGTGGGTTTCCTCCGGGTGCTCCAGTTTCCTCCCACAATCCAAAGATGTGCAGGTTAGGTGAATTAGCCATGCCAAATTGCCCATTGTGTTCAGTGATGCGTAGGTTAGGGGAATGGGTCTGGGGGGGGTTACTCTTTGGAGAGTTGATGTTAACTTATTGGGCCAAATGGATGTTTCCACACTGTAAGGATTCTATGATTCTATGATTTGCAACAAGGTAAGTATTGTGTACAGTTCTGGTTGTTCTGCTTTCGGCAGGATATTATTAAACTGGAAAGGGTATGGAAAAGATTTATCAGAAGATTACAGACTGATATGCTAGAACAGGTTATGTTAGGAAGGAGGATGTGCTGAAGATTTTGAACAACATAAGGATAGGTAAATCCCCTGGGCCAAATGGGATATATCCTAGGTTACTACAGGAAGCGAGGGAAGAAATTGCTGAGCCTTTGGTTGTGATGTTTGCATTCTCATTGTCCACTGGAGTAGTGCCAGATGATTGAAGGGTGCTAAATGTTATTCCCATGTTCAAAGCAATAGGGATAATCCTGGGAATTACAGGCCAGTCAGTCTTATGTCTGTGGCGGGCAAAGTATTGGAAGGATTCTGAGATACAGGATTTATGATTACTTGGAAAATCATAGTTTGATTAGAGACAGTCAGCATGGCTTTATGAAGGACAGGTCATGCTTCACAAGTCTTACTGAATTCTTTGAGGATGTGACAAAATGTGTTGATGAAGGTAGAGCAGTGGATGTGGTGTACATGGATTTTAGCAAGATATTTGATAAGGTTCCCCATGGTAGGCTCATAGAGAAAGTAAGGAGGCATGTGACACAGGGAAACCTGTCTGTCTGGATAGAGAATTAGCTGGCCCATAGAAGACAGAAGGTGGTAGTAGATGGAAAGTATTCAGCCTGGAGCTCAATGACCAGTGGTATTCCTCAGGGATCAGTTCTGGGACATCTGCTCTTTGTGATTTTTACAAATGACTTGGATGAGGAAGTGTAAGGGTGGGTTAATAAGGTTGCTGATGACATGAAGGTTGGCGGAGTTGTGGATAGTCTGGAAGGCTGTTGTAGGTTGCAATGGGACATTGATAGGATGCAGAGCTGGGCTAAGAAGTGGCAGATGGAGTTCAACCTGGAAAAGTGTGAAGTGATTCATTTTAGAAGGTCGAATTTGAATGCAGAATACAGTGTTAAAAGCAGGATTCTTGGCAGTGTGGATGAACAGAGGGATCTTGGGGTCCATAGCCATAGATCCCTCAAAATTGCCACTCAAGTTGATAGGGTTGTTAAGAAGGCGTATTGTGTGTTGGTTTTCATTAGCGGGGATTGAGTTTAAAAGCTGTGAGGTTATGCAGCAGTTCTATAAAGCCCTTGTTAGACCACACTTGGAATATTGTGTTCAGTTCAGGTTGCCACATTATAGGAAGGATGTGGAAGCTTTAGAGGGGGTGCAGAGGAGATTTACCAGGATGCTGCCTGGACTGGAGGACATGTCTTATGAAGAAAGGTTGAGGGAGCTAGGGCTTTTCTCATTGGAGCAAAGAAGGATCAAAGGTGACATTACAGAGGTTTACAATATGATGAGAGGCATAGATAGAGTGGAAAACCAGAGATGTTTTCCCATGGCGGAAAGGTCTATCATGAGGGGGCATAATTTTAAGGTAATTGGAGGAAAGTATAGGGGAGATGTCAGAGGTAGGTTCTTTACACAGAGAGTGGTGGGTGCATGGAATGCACTGCCAGTGGTGGTAGTAGAGTCAGAGACATTAGGGAGATTTAAGCAACTCATGGATAGGCACATGGAAGAAAGGACAATGAAAGCTATGTAGGTTAGTCTGATCTTAGACTAGGATAAAAGGCCAGCACAACATCAACGTCCGAAGGGCCTGTACTTGCTGTACTGTTCTATGTTCTATGTTACCAAGACCGGAGTGTATAACTTATTAGGAGAGGCTGGATGGGCTGGAACATTTTTCCCTGGAGCATAGGAGGTTGAGGGGGTGACCTTATAGATGTTCATAGAATGATAAGGTTCAAAACAGGTGAATAGGAAATGTTTAGAGGGATATGGGTCAAATGTCAGCAAATGGGCCTAGTTTAGTTTGGGAAACCTGGTTGGCTCAGATAAGTTGGACCAAAGACTTTGTTTCCCCTGCTTTATGACTCTATGACTCTAAGGATGATAACATAAAGACACAAATTGAAGTACAGGGGTCTTCAATGCACACAGTATGTGAAGCAAAATCAATAAGCCTGTAGTGCAGATTGAAATTGGTGGGTACGATACTGTGGGGAAACAGAGACATGGCTGCAGTGGGATCAGGACTGGGAATGAAATATCCAAGGATATAACATCCTATCAAAAGGACAGATTGAAGTGCAGAGGGGTCAGAGTTACTTTGTCAGTAAGATATGAAATTACATTGATAGCAAGAAGGATGGTCAAAAGGTGTAGAATCTGTGTGGGTGGAGTTGAGGAACTGTAAAGGATAAAAGACTCTAATAGGAGTTGTGTACAGGCCTCCTAGCAGCAGTCAGGGTATGGGGAAGGAATCAGGAGATAGTAAAGGCACATACGGTAGGCACTGTTACAATAATCATGGGAACTTCAATATGTAGGTGGACTGGGAAAGTCAGGTTGGCAGTGGATCTCAAGAAAATAAATTCATGGAATATCAATGAAATGATTTTTTGGAGCAGCTTATAGTACAGCCCATTAGAGAAAAGGCAATCTGGATTTAGTAATGTGCAATAAGGCAGGCTTGATTAGGGAGCTTAATGTGAAGGAACCCCTAGGGGTCAGTGCCATAATATTCACCCTGCAACTGGAGAGGGAGAAACTGGAATCAGATGTAAGAGTATTACAATTGAATGAAGGTAACTACAAAGACTTGAGGGAGGAGCTGGCCAGAGTTGATTGGAAGGGGAGCTGAGCTGGGAAGATGGTGGAGCACCAATGGCAGGGGTTTCTGGGGGTGGTTCAGGAGACACCGCAGATATTCATCCCAAGGAAGAAGAAATGCACTTCGGAGAGGATGAGGTAACCATCACTGCTAACAAGGGAAATGTGAAGCGTAAAGGGACTTGGGAGATCTAGTTCAGAATTCTCTAAAGGTTAACATATAGGCTCAGTTGGCAGTAAGGGAATGCTAGCATTCACTTCAAGAAGGCTAGAACACAAGAGCAGAGATGTACTACTGAGGCTGTATCTGGGGAAGAATGTGCTGGCCTTGGAGGGAGTCCACAGGAAGTGATCCCGGGGAGGAAGGGTTTATCATATGAGGAGCAGTTGAAGACTCTAGGTCTGTACTTGATGGAGTTTAGAAGGATGAGGAGGAAGCTGATTGAAACTTACAGAATACTGTGAGAACTGGATAGAGTAGAAATGGAGAAGATGTTTCCACCAGTAGGAGAGACTAGGACCTGAGGGCACAGCCTCAGAGTGAAGGGACAACCCTTTAGAACTGAGATGAGTAGGAATTTCTTCAGCCAGAGGGTGGGGAATCTGTGTAACTCATTGTCACAGAGGGCTATGAAAGCCAAGTCATTGAGAGTATTTAAGATAGAGATAGATAGGTTCTTAATTAGTAAGAGGATGAAGGGTTACGGGGAGAAGACAGGAGAATGGGGTTAAGAAACATGTCAGCCATAACTGAATAGTGGAGCAGTCTCGATGGGCTGTATGGTCTGATTCTGATCCTATATCTTATGGTTTTATGGTTTCATGGTTTTTTTGGTTGGATGGGTGTGATCTAATTGCCAGGACAGAAACATGGCTGTGTGGTGACTAGGACTGGCAACTGAATACCGACGAATGTTCAACATTTAAGAAGAACAAACAAGAGGAAGAGGAGGTGGGGTTGTGCTGATCATACAGGATGGGGCCAATACATCAGTAAAGAAGGATCTCCAATTAGAAGAACATAGTTCTGTTTGGAACAAACATTCTGTTTGGAAAGAAATAGCAATGGGCAGCAGACAAATGTTAGAGTTATTTACAGGTCATCCAGTTGTAGTATTTGTCTTTGGACATGGTAAAAATCAGGAGAGAAGGTTGTAACATGGGCAACACTGTAATCCTGGTTGACTTTAACCTACTCCTCGACTGGGTAAACTAACTGGGAACTATTGTTGTGAAGGAAGTTAGGGATGGTTTTCTAGAGCAAGCTGAATGGAAGACAGCCCTTTTTTAAAAATATAGAACCCCTGCACTGTAGAAGCAGGTCATTTGGCTTATTGAGTCCACATCATCCTCTGAACACCATCACACTCAGAGCCCCTCCCCCCACCCACCCCATCTTATCCTTGAATGGCTAATCCATCCAGGCTGCACACTATGACCTGCACATCTTCCGATTGTGGGAGGAAACCAGAGTACCCAGAGGAAACTCACACAGACACAGAGAGAACATGCAAACTCCAGGCAGTTGTCTGAGGGTGAAGTCGACCCTGGGTCCCTGGTGCTGTGAGGCAGCAGTGTTAACCACTGAGCCACCTGGCCCCACTGTTTCTGTTATGTAATGAAAGACAGCTAATTAATAACCTTGCTGTAAAGTAACATTCCAAGATGAGTGTCTAAAATATGATAAAACTTTACAATATGATAAAACTTTACCTTATGTTTGAGAGTGAGGTAGTTCAATCTGACGAAAGTGTTTTAAATTTGAACAAGGGAAATAATGAAACATGAGACACCAGTTGACTGCATTGGATTGGGAAAATACATGAAAAGACATGACTATACAAAGGCAAAGGACAGTTATTAAAGAACTACTGCAGCTTTTTATTGTATTTAGGTGCAAAGACTCAGAAAACGACAAGCAACCAGGCTAACAAAGGAAGTTAAGGATTGTATGAACTTAAATGGAATGCTTATAAAGTGGCCAAAATTTATAATAAATCTGAGAATTGGGTAATTTTAGAATACAGCAAAGGACAATTAAGAAACTGGAAAGGGAAGTGAGAATAGAGTTTGAATGCAAGCGAGCAAAGAAACATAAAAATGGACTGAAAAAACTTCTATAGGTATGTAAAGAGGCTATGTTTGGCGAAGGTGTATGTAGGTTGATTCAAAATGAATTTACTACTGGAAATAGAGAAACTGTAGAGAAACTAAACAATACTTTGTCTCTGTTTTTACTGAGGAAAACGCAAGAAATATCCCAGAATTAGAGATCCAGGTGACTCGGGTGTTTTAGGAGCTGAAGGAAATTAGTACTATTAAGAAAATTGTACTGGAGAAATTAATGGGGCTGCAAGTTGATAATTCTCTTAGTCCTGCCATCAGATTGCTAAAGGAGGTGGCGAGAGAAATAGTTGATGCATTGGGAATCAGTATCCAAAATTCCATGATTGGTCTGGAATGATTCCTGCAGATTGGAAACTTGCAAATATCACCCCACAACTAAAGAAAGAAGTTGGAGAGAAAACAGGGAACTACAGAGACATCAGCCTTACATCAGTAGTAGGGAAACAATAGAGTCTCTCATAAAGAAAGTGATAAATGGGTTCTTGCATAAAAATGATCTGACTGGGCAGAGTCAGCATGGACTCGTGAGTGGAAAGTCATGATTAACAAACTTGTTGGAGATTTTGAGGATGTCATTAACAAAATTGTGAACAGGGAGTTAATGGACATACTGTACTTAGATTTTCATGTGGCTTTTGATGAGGTCTCCCACAGGAGGTTAATTAACAAAGTTAAAATAAAATGGGATTGGAGGTAATGTGCTTGAATGGACTAATGATTGACTAATAGACAGAAAACAGAGTAGGAATAGGAGGATATACCCATAAGAAATGCGAACAGGAGTAGACCATTCAGACCCTCAAGCTTGCTCCACCATTCAATAGGATCATGACAGATTCAACATTTCCTCATCTCCACTTTCCTGCCCTTTCCCTGTATCCCTTGATTCCCCGACGATCAAGAATCGATCTCGGCCTTAAATATCCACAAGGATTCTGCCCCCTGGCTCTCTGTGGCAAGGATTTCCAAAGACTCACAACCCTCTGAGAGAAGACATTTCTCCACAACTCAGTCTTAAATTGGTGCCCTTTTATTCTGAGACTATGCCCGCTGGTGCTAGACTCTTCCATGAGGGGAAACATCCTCTCAGCATTGACCCTGTCAAGCCCCTTAAGAGTCCCCTGTGTTTCAAGGAAATCACCTCTCATTTTTTCTAAACTCCAATGAGCAGAGTCCAAACCTGTTTAGCCTCTGAAGAACATGGGGAGATCTAATTCAGATCTGTAAGATGCTAAAGGGGATTGATGAAGTAGACATAGAGAGGATGGGGCAATCATGGATCATAGTTTTAGGATAAGGTGTGGCAGGTTTAGAACAGAGATGCGGGAGAAGTATTTCTCTCAAAGGGTTGTGAGTTCATTACCCAAGAATGCAGCGGATGTTTAGGGTCATTGTGTAAATTTAAGAAGGAGATAGACAGATTTTTTAATTAAGAAGGGGTTAAAGGGTTACAGAGAGTGGGCAGGGAAGTGGAGTTGGGGCTGAACCATGATTATATTAAATGGATGTAGGTTTGCTCGCTGAGCTGCAAGGTTCATTTTCAGATGTTTCGTCACCATACTAGGTAACATCTTCAGTGAGCCTCTGGACGAAACATCTGGAAATGAACCTTCCAGCTCAGTGAGCAAACCTACATCTAGAACCTCAACCTGAGCGACAAATCTTCTCAAAACTTGCTAATTGTGTTAAATGGTGGAGCAGACTTGAGAAGCTGAATTGCCTCCTCCTCTGAGTTCTTACATTCTTAGTACGAAAGCTAATGGAATGTTAGCTTTTAATGGAAGAGGATTTGAGCACAGGAGTAGTGAAATGTTTGCTCCAGTTGCATAGGTTTGCTCACACCTGGAGTACTGTCTGCAGGTTTGATCTCCTTACTTCAGGGAAGATCTTACTGCCATGGAGGGAATGCAGACTTGATCCTGGGATGGAGGGACTGTCCAATGAAGAGAGTGTGGACAAACTGGGCTTGTATCATTGAGTTTCAAAAAATGAGAAGTGATCTAATTGAAAATTACAAATTATTTGTAGACAGAGTGGGTGCAGGTAAGATGTTTCCCCTGACTGAGGAGTTTAGAACCAGGACAATTTTAAAATGAAATAGATGTCAGATATTATTGGGATGAAGAGAACTGATTTTACTCAGAAGGTGGTAAATGTTTGGAATGCAGACTGGGTGACTGCATTGTGGAACACCTCATTCTGTCCATCAGAATGCCCATGACATTCCAGTTCCTTACCATTCAGTGAACCATTTTGCTCCCCAACTGCTAATATTTCCATCCAAAGGTTGAGATAGTGTTCCAACAAAGCTCAACACCAACCAGGGGAGATAACACCTCATTTTCCACTCCCATGTTAAAACTTCCAGGACTGAACATTGTGATTAACAACTTCAGGACATGACCTCTGTCCTCCATTTTGATTACTACTCCCCCAACCCAACCCTTTCCCAGGTCGTGCCTTATAGCATAGTGGATCAATTTTCTCATTTCATACCTATCATTAACACTTATTTTGCATCACTATCCCTCCTTTACCCCCCCCCTACCCTAATTAACACTCCCTCTGTCTTTTGCTCTGAACACCCTCACCATCTGTTTCACTTACTCCTTCCCCTCTCTGTCAACAACACCATTTTCCAGCTCTTTTCTGTTCTGAAGAAATGGTATTATGAACCTGAAACATTAACTCTGTTTCTCACTGCACAGATCCTGCCACACTTTCTGTGTGTACTGCAGCTGTTTCTGGTTTTGTTGAGCCTTCCATCATCCACAGTCTTTTGCCATGGTATTGTCACGTTCTCCCCGTATCTGTGTAGGTTTCCTCTGGGTGCTCCAGTTTCCTCCCACAGTCCAGAGATGTGTAGGTCAGGTGAATTGGCCATAGTGTAAGGTGCATTAGTCAGTGATAAATATAGGGTCGGGGAATGGGTCTGGGTGGGTTGCTGTTTGGAGGATTGGTGTGGACGTGTTGGCCTGTATCCATACTGGGGTAGGGTATCTAATCTAATCTAATCTAATCTAAAGGGTTACAGAACCAAGTCAGTAGACTCTAAATGCACATTGGCCCATAGCTGAACAGATTTGAGATGATTAGTATTTTCTTATGTTTCCTACAGAGAAGTGGAAGGAGCTTTTGCAAATAAATGATGAGTGTCCTCCAGCTGTTGTGAAAGAAATTCACCGCAGCTCTTTAGACCTTCCAAACCCATGACAAGTACAATATAAAAGGACAAGGGCAGCAGATACATGGGAACACAGGTCCCTGCAAGCTACCCACCAAGTCATTCACCATCCGTCTTGGAAACATATTGCTGTTCCTTCACTGTCAAAATCCTGGAACTCCTTCCCTAAGGGCATTGTGGACGGAGGGAAAATAAATTTTGAGCCCACCCAGTGACGCCCACATCCCATGAATGAATAGCAAAAATGACTGTGCTTGTGGATTACCTTTTCTCCTGAGGATATACTGACAGTTTGGAGACATAGTTTTCTTTCTGGGGATAAAGACGCGTACTGCAACACTTTTGTGATTTTGAGGACAATTTTTAATAAATAATGTGGCAAGGAAATTACACTTTTAAGGATTATTTGATCCCGAATACGTAAATTTATGACTACGGAAAAGAACTCTTACATAAAAAGTACCAAACATTGTAGACAGGTTTGCCGATTCCCTTTGCAGGATACACCACCGTCTTTAGTACCACAAAACAGAAGGCCAAAGTTAAACCTTGATCCAATGACACCACCTGCCATACGAGATTAAAAAGTGATCTCTCTTCAGTTTTGTAGGGGGCTACCAAATATAAACCTGTACCTTCCCTCAAATGTAAAACGTTGTACCCTGTTAATAATATTGCTGTTTCCAAGCAGCACTCTGTTACCGTATCTCTCTTACCTCCTGCACTTCTCTAACACCATACTGAGCAGAAGCAGCTTAGAGATCAGCACAGAACATTGAAGAGATTTTACAGTGGCAAAAGTCCTCACTGAAGTTTACACAGACTGGTCTCCTTGACTGTAAACGGCCACAATGTTTGTCTCAAGTCTTCTTCTTGACAAGAACCTTCTCTTGCAAGAGACCAAATGAAATCTTTGCTTCTTTCACTTGGTTCTGTGCAAGCATTGGGACTCCCTATTTTGTCCCGAATTGAACCTCACATTTCCGTGTGCTCCCCCTCACTTCCCCCTCCCCCAAAGTCAGCTGCTAACTCCCAACGGTTGAAAAATTGAACGCTTCTCCTATCTCCTCATTTCCCCACCCCCCCCTCACCTTCTTTCGTTGCACTCAATTCTCCGCATACATGTCGGAGATTCATAAGTACCATTGAAGAATGGTTTTCCTTTCAAAATTAGTGATTGTGCTTTTGAAACCAAGAAATAAACCAAAAAAAATTAAAACAGTGCATTACAACGACAAAAAAAATTATATATATTATTAAAAAAAAATTCAGCTTTTTGCCAAAATGGCCATTCTTTGGAGGATGGTGTTTAACACACGCCTTATTTACAACAGAGCTGAATGGGAACCTGGGGGTTTAATGAGGTGCAAGAAAAAAATCCAGTACATATTTACAATATGAATCACCCCATTTCGATTTTTCATGTTGTAGGAACTAATTCACTCTTGATCAAGAAAAGAAGTTTTCAAATTGAGTGATGGTTAAATCAAGACATAAATTATCATTAAAAGCCAAGATCGTCCCTCCCCACCCCACTCAGAAAGAAATGAAAAGTCAAAATTGAAACAATTTTAAAAAAGGACGTGGTCAATCAATACGATGCAAACATTGATAATTTACATGGTCTACTGTTGCACCAAACATTATATCTGGCATCAAATATCATCAATGGGCAGGAGTTTTACAAAAACTGTTATAGATCTCTCCAAAGTGCAATCGGAGTTCATCATTTGATGTCACTTTGTTCTTCAGCTCTCAGTCTCCTGCAAACAGAAACAAAGAAGGGGAAACATGTCAGCACCAGAAACCATGCAGACGCAGTGCTACACGAGAGATCTAGAGGTAATAGAACAAAGGGGCCTTGGATACAAAATCAACTGAGTGAGAGTAATGGAAAGGGTTAGTTTGCAGGGTTTCTCAGGAATCATAAAACCCTGCAGCATGGAAGGAGGCCATTCAGCACATTGAGTGCACACCTATCTTCTGGAGAGCATCCCACTCAGATCTACCCCCGCTACCCTACATCTCTGCATTCCCTGTGGCTAATCTACTGAGCCTCCACATTCCTGGATGCTACAGGGCAATTTCCCAGAGCTAATCCACTCAACCTCCTCATCTTTGGACTGTGGGAGGAAACCTACCCAGACACAGGGGAGAATGTGCAAACCCCACACAGCCAGTCATCTGAGGGTGGAATCGAACCCGGGTCACTGGTGCTGTGAGGCAGCAGTACTAACCACTGAGTTAACATGCCACCCAGTAGTAGTGCTGAATCAGTATTGGGACACCTGCTTTTCCCAAAATATATTAATGATTTAGGCCTCGGAGCATAATTCTAATTTTTGCCAAAGAAACAAAACTCAGGGGAAGCACTGTAAACTGTGAGGGGGGTGAGTGTAGACTTTCAAAGGGACAGTTGGTGATGTGGCCAGAGAGATGGCAGGTGAAGTTCAATGAAGAGATGATACATTTTGACAGAAGGAACACAGAGAGTTGGTGTAAATGACAGGGTGCCATTCTGAAGGATGTGGAGGAGCAGAGAGACTTGTACGTATATAGGTGCCCCAATCAGGGAGGTGATGGTGGCCTAGTGGCATTGTCAGCAGTAAATCAAAGACCCTGGGGGCCTGGGTTCAAATCCCACCATAGCAAATGTTGGAATAAAATTCACTACAATGTCTAGAATTGAAAATCTCATGGTGACAATGATCTTGCTTCACTTTCAGCAAGACGATTGAATCTTAAGTGCCCTTGCAAGACACTCAGCTATATTGAAGGGTGATAAACAATAAATGCTGGCCAAACCATTATATAAAAGCAAATTACTGCGGATGCTGGAATCTGAAACCAAAAGATAAAATGCTGGAAAATCTCAACAGGTCTGGCAGCGTCCGAGGAGCAGGAGAGTCAACGTTTCAGGCATAAGCTCTTCATCAGCATCTGCAGCCCTCACCTTCTTCTTTGTGGCGAGAAAGCAGAGTTAAAACTTGAGGTCATGTGACCCTTCTTCAGCCTGGACCTTGAAATGTTAACTCTGATTTCTCTCCGCAGATGCTTCCAGACCTGCTGAGTTTGTCCAGCAATTTCGGTTTTTGTTTCTGATTTCCAGTAATTCACAGCTCTCTTGGTTTTAGTTATAAATGTCCCTCGGTTTTATGAAAAGGGGTGCACCTATTCATAAAGAGCAGAGAGGTTACAGTGAACAAGACATGAGCTGACCTCAGCTGGAACACTGTTTGGAGTTCTGGGTGCTACACTCTTGGCTGAATGTGAAGGAATTGGAGATTGTGCTGAAGAGATTTATGAAAATGGTTCCAAGCATGAGACACTTCAGTTATGAGGAAAGATTGGGACTGTTCACCTTGGACAGGAAAACGGGGAAGAGGAGGTTTGATACAAATCTGACTTCATTTGTGGGAAGTCCACCCAATTCCAGTTCCTCGAGAACTGTGTTAGGCAACAGGAGCTGGAGCTGGATGAACATTGGATCATTCAGGAGGTGGAGGGGGTTATTGAGAGGAGTTACAGGGAGGTAGTTACTCCACAGCCACGTGAAGAAGGTAGATGGGTTACCGTCTGGGTTAGGAAAGGTAACCGGCAGGCAGAGCAGGGATCTCCTGTGGTGGTTCCCCGCAACAATAAGTATACCATTTTGGATACTGTTGGAGGGGGGGATGACTTACCAGGGGTAAGCAATGGGGTATGGGAGGGAAAAACAATGACTGCAGATGCTGGAAACCAGATTCTGGATTAGTGGTGCTGGAAGAGCACAGCAGTTCAGGCAGCATCCAACGAGCAGCGAAATCGAACTTTCGGGCAAAAACCCTTCATCAGAGGAGATGAAGGTGATAGGTCAGGGAGGAGAGGGTGGAGTGGATAGGTGGAAAAGGAGCTAGGCAGGTCGGACAAGTCTGGACAAATCATGGGGACAGTGCTGAGCTGGAAGTTTGAAACTAGGATGAGGTGGGGGAAGGGGAAATGAGGAAGCTGTTGAAGTCCACATCCCGCACCTTCGCCCTCAGACCCCACCCCTCCAACCGTAACAAGGACAGAACGCCCCTGGTGCTCACCTTCCACCCTACAAACCTTCGCATAAACCAAATCATCCGCCGACATTTCCGCCACCTCTAAAAAGACCCCACCACCAGGGATATATTTCCCTCCCCACCCCTTTTCGCCTTCCGCAAAGACCGTTCCCTCCGTGACTACCTAGTCAGGTCCACGCCCTCCTACGATCCACCCCCCCCATCCTGGCACCTTCCCCTGTCACCACAGGAACTGTAAAACCTGCGCCCACACCTCCTCCCTCACCTCTATCCAAGGCCTTAAAGGAGTCTTCCACATCCATCAAAGTTTTACCTGCACATCCACTAATATCATTTATTGTATCCGTTGCTCCCGATGCGGTCTCCTCTACATTGGGGAGACTGGGCGCCTCCTAGCAGAGCGCTTTAGGGAACATCTCCGAAACACCCGCAACAAGCAACCACACCGCCCCGTGGCCCAACATTTCAACTCCCCCTCCCACTCTGCCGAGGACATGGAGGTCCTGGGCCTCCTTCACCACCGCTCCTTCACCACCAGATGCCTGGAGGAAGAACGCCTCATCTTCCGCCTCAGAACAATTCAACCCCAGGGCATCAATGTGGACTTCAACAGCTTCCTCATTTCCCCTTCCCCCACCTCATCCTAGTTTCAAACTTCCAGCTCAGTACTGTCCCCATGACTTGTCCGGACTTGTCCGACCTGCCGAGCTCCTTTTCCACCTATCCACTCCACCCTCTCCTCCCTGACCTATCACCTTCATCTCCTCCTCCACTCACCCATTGTACTCTATGTTACTTTCTCCCCACCCCCACCCTCCCCTAGCTTATCTCTCCACGCTTCAGGCTCACTGCCTTTATTCCTGATGAAGGGTTTTTGCCCGAAAGTTCGATTTCGCTGCTCGTTGGATGCTGCCTGAACTGCTGTGCTGTTCCAGCACCATAATCCAGAATGGGGTATGGGAGTCTGGCGCAGAATCTGTCCCTATTGCTCAGAGGGGAAGGGAGAAGAGGAGCAGAGCAGTAGTCACTGGGGACTCCATAGTTATGGGGAGAGATAGGAGGTTTTGTGGGAATGAAAGAGACTCACAATTGGTGTGTTGCCTCTCAGGTGCCAGAGTTCGTGATGTCTCAGATGTTTTCGGGATCCTTGAGGGAGAGGGGGAGGAGGAACAGCCCCAAGTCATGGTCCACATAGGCACCAATAACACAGGTAGGAAGAAAGGTGGGGATCCAAGGCAGAAATTCAGGGAGCTAGAGTGGAAGCTTAGAGCTAGAACAAACAGAGTTGTTATCTCTGGTTTGTTGCCCATGCCATGTACTAGTGAAGTGGGAAACAGAGAGAGAATGGAACTGAACAAGTGGCTGCAGGGATGGTGCAGGAGGGAAGGTTTTGGATTCTTGGATAATTGGAGCTCTTTCTGGGGAAGGTGGGAACTTCAAAAACAGGATGGTTTACAAGGTCGCGAGACAGCAGCGGCAATCAGGATGTTGGTTTGAAATGTGTGTGCTTCAATGCCAGGAGCCAGTAATAAGGTGGGTCAGCATGGGTTGGTACCTGGGGTTTTGATGTTGTGGCCATTTCAGAAATGTGGCCAGTGGGACAGGAATGATTGTTGCAGATTCCAGGATTTTGATGTTTCAGCAAGAACAGAGAAGATGGTAAAAGTTGTGGCGGGGGGGGGGGGCCGGCATTGTTAATCAAGGGTAGTATTACAACAGCTGAGATAATATTTGAGGACTTATCCACAAATATTATCTGAGATAGTTTGGGATGAGGTTAGAAACAGGAAAGGAGAGGAAACCGGAGCACCCGGAGGAAATCCACGCAGACACGGGGAGAATGTGCAAACTCCACACAGTCAGTCGCCTGAGGCGGGGAATTGAACCCAGGTCTCTGGCGCTGTGAGGCAGCAGTGCTAACCACTGTGCCACCGTGCCACCCACGGTCTGTACCATCAAAAATATGCTACTACCTACACTCGTCCCACTTTTTCACATTAGGCTCATAAAGTTATGATACCTCTAAGTACTTTATGAAGATTGTGAAGGTACACATATCTATTATCCTCTGAGGCTGTGCATTGCAGATCCCCAGCAACCTCTAAACCTCCTACCTTTCACTATAAAAGTTTGCCCCTTGTTCTTGACCCTTCGACTAAGCGGTTTGATTATATAAATCGAAATAACGTGTGAAGTTATGGGGAAAAGGCTCGAAAATGGCTCTAAGTCATAATGCTCAGTCAGAGAACTGGTACAGACATGACGAGCCAAATGGTCTCCTTTAAGTGGCGATTTCCACATACTTTATCATCCATTTGTCCCTCTGCCCTATTCCCGCACCCTCTCAGGTCCAGCAGTGGAGTGTTTGCGAGACTGAATTATACATTTAACGATCTGATACCGAACTCAAATGCAACCTAGAATGAGATGACACCAAAATTGGAGGTGTAGTGGACAGCGAAGAAGGTTACCTCAGATTACAATGGGATCTTGATCAGATGGGCCAATGGTTTGAGGAGTGGCAGATGGGGTTTAATTTAGATAGATGCAAGGTGCTACATTTTGGAAAAGCACATCAGAGCAGGATCTATACACTTAATGGTAACGTCCTGGGGAGTCTTGCTGAACAAAGAGACCTTGGAGTGTAGGTTCATAGCTCCTTGAAAGTAGAGTCGCAGGTAGATAGGATGGTGAAGAAGGCGTTTGGTATGCTTTCCTTTATTGGTTAGAGTATAGGTACAGGAATTGGGAGGTCATATTGCAGTTGTACAGGACATTGATTAGGCCATCTTTGGAATATTGCGTGCAATTCTGGTCTCCCTCCTATCAGAAGGATGTTGTGAAACTTGAAAGGGTTCAGAACAGTGTGAAAGAATTGTTCCCCTTTATGATATTGAATTGTAACTGTAATGATCTGATAGCGAACTCAATCCCCATCAACTCAATCTCAAACAACACAATCCCAACCAGCCCAATCTGAACCAACACAATCCCAACCAGCCCAATCCCAACCAATGCAATCCCAACCAATGCAATCCCAACCAACTTAATCCCAACCAACACAATCCCAACCAGCTCAATCCTAACTAACACAATCCCAACCAACTCAATCCCAACTAGCTCAATCCCAAAACCAACCCAACCCAATACTAAACTTAATTGATGAGACCAGGAAAACAATATTCTTTATCAAAATGTGTCCATTTTTAGCAAGTCTCAAGTTCTACAAGATTCTAGATTAGAGTGGTGCTGGAAAAGCACAGCAATTCAGGCAGCATCCGAGGAGCAGGAAAATTGATGTCTCGGGCAAAAGCCATTCATCAGGAATAGCCCTTCATCATCTATTCCTGATGAAGGGCTTTTGCCCGAAATGTCGATTTTCCTGCTCCTCGGATGCTGCCTGAACTGCTGTGCTTTTCCAGCACCACTCTAATCTAGAATCTAGTTTCCAGCATCTGCAGTCATTGTTTTCATCAAGTTCTGCAAGACCAATTCTCACACTTTACCACTCTCTGGAGTCACCTTAGGGGTTTACCAATTACCTTCTTTCTGAGGAGAAATGGCTCCACCCAGAAAGTGGCAAGCCTGTGGAATTCTCTGACACAGAAAGCAGTTGAGACCAAAACATAGTCTGCTAAACTGTTCTGTGAGGTGGCCCAGAAAGCTGTTCAGTAATACCTGTGAAGACAGGTCAGCACCACCTTCTCAAGGATAACTGTGGTGGGAAACGAACATTGGTCTTGACAGGAATATGCTCATCCTGTGGCTATGCTACAAAAGAAATTAATCTCTTGAGGCTCACGTAATGGTTCTGGAAGGTTAGGGGTTAGGTAGAGAGAACGATGCTCCTGTGGAGAAGAGATGGAGGGAATTAGGGGGGTGTTGGGACTTGTGTGTGAAGTAAGCCTGGAACGAGGCAACATAACTTGTGAGCCCAGCCATTCAGGGAGCACATACCACTCAAAGTAGTGTAGAAACCTGGAAACCTCTTCCCCAAAAAGGTGCTTGGACATGGTCTTGGGGGGGGGTGAAGAGGTTCTCAACTGGCAATGGCAAAACCATTCACAACAGCATGATGTGATGAATATGTGTAGATGGCGTTAAGATACAGTTCCACTGTGATCTCACCCTAACCCTATCACAGGTGATCCTAATGAAGTGGGACTTCAAGGGCAGAAAGAACATAAGAGCTAGGAGGAGGCCATTCAGCCTCCTGAGCCTGCTCTACCATTGGATACGATAATGGCTGATGTTTTCTCAGCCTCAATTCTACTTTCCTGCCCGCTCTGCATAACCCTTAAACCCATTACTGTTTAAAAATCTCTCTTCCCTCCTTAAATTTACTCAATGCCTCATCATCCACTGCACTCTGGAGGAGTGAATTCCACAGATTGAACACCCTTTGAGAGAAAGAATTCCTTCTCATCTCTGTTTTAAATCTGCCCCTCCCTATCCTAAAGCTATGACCTCTTGCTCTAGATTGCCCCACATGAGGGCAACATCCTATCTGTGTCTACTTTGTCAATCCCCTTTAGCATCTTCTCGACCTTAGTTAGCTCACCTCTTATTCTTCCAAACTGCAAAGAGTATAGGCCTAAACTGCTAATCTTTCTGAGACCACTTTTGAAATACTGCATACAATTCTGGTCACTCTTCTATCGAAAGGATTTTGTAAAACTTGAGAGGGTGCAGAAAAGACTTACAAGGATGTTGCTGGAACTGGAGGGTTTGAGCTATGGGGAGAGACTGAAAGGGCTGGGATATTTTCTCCTGGAGTGTTGGAAGCTGAGGAGTGACCTCATAGAGGTTTATAAAATCATGGTGGGGGGCATGGGTAGGGTGGATAACTACGGTTGTTTTCCCAGTATAGGTGAGTCCAAAGCTAGAGGACATAGGTTTAAGGTGAGAGGGGTAAGATTTACCTGAGGGGTAACTTTTTCATGCAGAGGCTGGGGTGCGTGTATGGAATGAGCTGCCAGAGGAAGTGATGGAGGCTGGTACAATTACATTTAAAAGGCATCTGGATAGGTTTATGAATAGGAAGGGTTTAGAGGGATATGGGCCAAATGCTGGCAAGTGGGATTAGATTAATTTAGGATATCTGGTCAGCATGGGCCGAATGGTCTGTTTCCATGCTGTACATCTCTATGGCTCTATAAGACAAACCCCTCATCTCTGGAATCAATCTGGTGAACCTCCTCTGAACTGCCTCTAATACAACTACAATGGGTGGCACGGTGGCACAGTGGTTAGCACTGCTGCCTCACAGCGCCAGAGACCCGGGTTCGATTCCCGCCTCAGGCGACTGACTATGTGGAGTTTGCACGTTCTCCCCGTGTCTGCATGGGTTTCCTCCGGGTGCTCCGGTTTCCTCCCACAGTCCAAAGATGTGCAGGTCAGGTGAATTGGCTATGCTAAATTGCCCGTAGTGTTAGGTAAGGGGTAAATGTAGGGGTATGGGTGGGTTGCGCTTCGGCGGGGCGGTGTGGACTTGTTGGGCCGAAGGGCCTGTTTCCACACTGTAAGTAATCTAATCTAATCTATCCCTCCTTGTGTAAGGGGACAAGACAGGCCTCCTCCTGTTGTGTTGGTCAAACTAATATGGATAAATGAAAGGAAATTTGGCACAGAGGAGAGTGACATGGATTGAGCCTGGTTGATTGAGCTTGGGGGAGAGATTGGAAAAGCGGTGCTGGCTATCAGAATGATAAGAAAGGGTGTGGGAGCGTAAAATATATTGAAACATAACTTAAGAATTAATGCAGCAAAGCTTGAGTAGGAAAACTTTTCCAAATTGCAGAAGGGAAAGACAAACTGGGGGTTTTGGAGTAAGTCGCAGAGGGTGGGATTAATTTCAGAGAAGTCGTCAAACAAGAGTAAATAAGGAATTGGTGATAGTGCACCACCAGAAAACAGGTACAATGTTATAAAACAACCAGAGGTCACATCAGGAACTTTCTGTTTCACCTGTGGTGAGCTGTTGCGATCTGATCAAACCGTCTGAAAAGGTGCTGAAATCAGACTCAACTGGTGCCTTTAATCCAGCAATTGTTTGAAGGGGAAATAATGTCTGAGGCTATTAGGGAACTCATTGGATAGCTCTTTCAAAGGTCCAGCATTGGCCTGATGGGCTGAAAGGCCTCAGAGGCATAGGGTTTTTGCAGAATGGAAAATGGCCGTTCGGCCCATCATGCCCGCACAGGTTACAGAGACGCAGAGTCATGGAGATGTACAGCACGGAAATAGGTCCTTCAGTCCAACGTGTCCATGCCGACCAGATATCCTAAAACTGATCTAGTCCCATTTGCCAGCACTTGGCCCATATCCCTCTCAACCCTTCTTATTCCTACACCCATCCTGATCTATTCTTCTCCCAATGTCCAGGGCATGGCCCATAGCCTTGTACACTCTGATGTTCCATGTGCTCATTTAAGTAGTTCTTTATGTTTACTGCCCCAGCACCATTCAGACAGTGAATTCCCGATTCCCATCACCCTGGAGATGATTTTTCTTTCCTGAGATTCCCTCTAAACCTAGAGTTGCTACCTTAAAACTGAACCCCCTGCTCACTGACCCCTCGACTAAGGGGTAAGGTTTCTCCCTCTCTATGGAGAAAGTGAGGTCTGCAGATGCTGGAGAGTCAGAGTTGAAAGGTGTGGCATTGGAAAAGCACAGCAGGCCAGGCAGCATCTGAGGAGCAGGAGAATCGACGTTTCGGGCATAAGGCCCTCATCAGGAATGGAGCTGCAGTTGAAGAGCTTATGCCTGAAACGTCGACTCACCTGCTCCTTGGCTACTGCCTGACCTGCTGTGATTTTCCAGCACCACACTTCCCGACTTCTCCCTCTCTACCCAAGCTATGCTACTTATAATTCTGTACACCTCAATCAGGTCCCCCTTCAGCCTTCTCCGCTCCAGGGAAATCAAACCCACCCTCTCTAGTGTCTCGCTGAGTTGCTCCAGCCTAGGCAATGCCCTGACCTTCTGACTGAGTTGATTAATACTCTAAGGGTGTTGTACATATGAACTGGGAAGAAGAGTAGGATATTCGGCCCTTCAAGCCTGCTCTAACATTCAATAAGGTCATGGCTGAACGGATTATAACCTCATCTGTGCTTTCCTGCAGGTCCCCCATGAGCTTTCAGCTTACAGTTTGTTTTAATTTTCACAAGATGTGAGTCAGATATGAGACTCTAACAGTTCCAAAAATCTGTCCTCTCTACAGCTATCCTACACCCCCAATCCTATCCCTCCCCCACCGCCTTTCTCTTATATGAACGATTCCTGATCGCTTACCTCAAGGTCTTCTTCCTCACATTCATATGTTCCCATTTCCTGAAGGCCAGTGTCCATCGGATTCCTGCGGGAAATGCCACTGGTGCTGCTGGCCATGAGTTGTTCCGCTCTTCTCCGACCTCCAGACCCTCTTGAAGACATGGAGCTGGAGGAGCTGGGTTCCCTGGGATTCTGTGCAGAGGGGAATGTTGGCCGGCTGTAAGGAAGCACATCCTCTGGGACCCCTGTATGACACACACATGAGAAGGTAAGATGGTGGGGCGGGGTGGTGGGAGGACCCCTTCGCACCACACGAATGCCAGGCTATGACCATCACCAATAAGAGACAAACTAACCACTGCCCCTTGACATTCAATTGTGTTACCATCACTGAGTCCCCCACTATCAACATCCTGGGAGTTACTACTGATCAGAAACTCAACAGAAACACAACTGGACTCACCACATAAACGTAGTGGCTATAACAGCAGGTCAGAGGCTGGGAATACTGCAGCTAGTAACTCATCTCTTGACTCCCCAAAGCCAGGCACAAGTCAGGGGTGATGGAATACTCCCCACTTGCCTGGATGGAAGCTTGATACCATTCAGGACAAAGCAGCTGCTTGATTGGCACCACGTCCACAAACATCCACACCCTCCACCATCGACGCTCAGTAGCAGCATTGTGAACTATCTACAAGATGCACTGCAGAAATTCACCAAAGATCCTCAGACACCCCCTACCAAACCCATGACCACCTCCATCTTAAAGGACAAGGACAGTGAATACATGGGAACACCACCCCTGCAAGTTCCCCTCCAAACCACTCACCATCTTGACTTGGAAATATATCGTTGTTCCTTCACTGTTGCTGGGTCAAAGTCCTGGAATTCCCTCCCTAAGGGCATTGTAGGTCTAACTACCGCACATGGACTGCAGCGGCTCAAGAAGGCAGCTCACCCCCACCTTCTTCAAGGGGCAACTAGAGACAGGCAATAAATGCTGTGCCCAGCCAGTTACATCCACATCCCAACAAAATGAACAAGTAACAAAAAGCCCAGAAGACCCATAATAATTTCCTTGCCATTGTTCTTGCCCCATGACTGTGTTAACATGAGATAGACAGACGAGCATACCTTCTTTTTAATGCATTCTCATAGTCAGTGGGCATTGCTGGAGATGATAGAATTTATGGTCTATCTTTGGACTGAGTGAGGCACTTGCTCATTTCAGAGGGAGTTAAGAAGCAGCCCTCTTACTGTGGGTCTGAAGCCACATGTAGTCCAGACCAGGTGAAGTCAGTAGATGTCCGCTTGCAAACCAGATGGGTTTTTACAAATTGTAAAGCAACCAAGAACGAGAGGGACATAGATTTAAAGTAACGTGTGAAAGTATCAAGGGTGATGTAAGGAAAAATTATTTTCCCCAACGAATTGTCAGGGTCTGGAATGCTCTGCTTGGAAGTGTGGTGGAAGTGAATTCAGTTGAGCCATTCAGGAGGGTATTGGGTGGTTACTTGGATAGAAATGGTGTGCAAGGGACTTGGGGAAAAGGCAGGAGATTGACATTGGGTAATAGAACCTGTGTAGGCATGGCGGGCCTCTTTTGGTGCTATAACAATTTGACGATTCTGAGATATGGCAGACTCATGGCCACAATTACTGAGCCTAACTTTTGATTCCAGATTCTTATGAATTGCTGGAATGTATTCATTTATTGAATATAAATTCCACCAGCCGCAATCGTGGGATTTGAAACCCATGTCCTGAAAATATAAGTTTGGGTCTCCAGATTGCTAGTACAGTGACATCATCACTAATCCACCTCCACCCCGCGATGCTTTGCCTCCTGAATTGGTCACATGAACAAGGAAGAGTAGACCATTCAGCCCCTCAAGCCTGTGGCACCATTCAATAAGATAATGGCTGGTCGGATTGTAACCACATCCTCCTTCTAACCTTTCAGCCCTTGCTTAACAAGGATCTGTCACCACTGCTTTAAAATATCCAAGGATCTGCATCCACCATATTTTTGGGAAGAACTTTCCAAAGACTCACAACCCACTGAGAGAAAAGATTTCTCTCCTTACCTACTGGGATACAGAGGTTTTTAATCAGGAAGGCAATCCAGGAGTTATTGGGAAAAGGCAGCAAAGTGTATTTGAGGATGATCAGCCACGTTCCCAGTGAATGGCACAGTAGACTCAATGGGCTGAATGGCCTACTTCTTCATTTGTGTCCTATAGTGTTATCTCTGCTTTAAATGGATGGTCCCTGGATTTTAAAATGTGATCTGTAGTTCAAGATTCTTTCATAAGAGGAAACCATATCCACCCAGTCAAGTCCTCTCAGAATCCGAGATGTCTCCATTGTATGATACCCAGGCACACACAACTCATGATCAAATGGACTTGAGCCAAATGAGGGAGGAAGAAACAGATGGCTGTGTTGACAGGGTGTGTAGAAGTAGGGCAGGAGATGGATTGTGCATTGTATAATCACTGGTATGGTCCAGTTAGGCCAAATGGTGCTCAGTAAATTCTTTGCAAACTGATCGGTTTGAATGCCTACTCTGTATATTAACCATATCCCCTTAATCTTGATTGGCTAACTGTAGACTTTTAATCAGATGGCCTTGCCCCACACTCCTCGATTGTCCAATACTTGATTAATGCAATTAATTAATTGAGACAAGGTGAAAATCTCCCATGTTCTTCCTCCTCATGTGCTTGGCCAGTGGCAGTGTCTTCGAGAATCATCTTACATTCCTGGAAATCCCTGGGACAATCCAGAAGGATTGGCCACCCTAACGCAGTAAGTCTCAAAACTCATGCATCCTAAAATCACAGCTGAGTGTGAAACAGTACTTTACGATGCAGTGAATTTCAGGCACCACATCATCACTTTCAACATTGAATCATAGAATCCTTACAGTGAAGAAACAGGCCATTCAACCAACACTGATCTGAACAGCATCCCCAACTAATTTTATTCCCAATAACCCCACATTCCCCCTGAGTAATCCACCTAACCTGCACATCCCTGGACACTATGAGCAATTTAGCATGGCCAATCCACTTAATCTGCATATTTTGGGCTGTGGGAGGACATTGGAGCACACCCACGCAGACACGGGGAGAATGTGCAAACTCCACAAGGACAGACGCCCATGGGTGGAATTGAATCCAGGTTCCTAGCACTGTGAGGCATTAACGCTAACCACTGAGCAACCATATTGTCCCAATATCCATTACCTCCACCACCATTGGTCAGGAGCAGCACTGTGTATTATCTACAAAATGCACTGCAGAAATTTACCAAAGACAGCACCTTCCAAACTCTGGACCACTTCCATCTTGAAGGACAAGGGGAGCAGATACATGGGAACACCACCCCCTGCAAGTTCTCTCCAAGCCACTCACCATCCTGACTTGGAAATATATCCTTTAGTATCACTGGAAAAATGTTTATTGTTGGGAAAACAGAGGAGACTGGCTGATTAGATTGATTTAAGGCCAATTGGGATGGAGGTTTGATCAACAAGGAGGTTAACAGCAATGGGATACAGACAGGAAGGTGGGGTTGGGACCATATCCAGCTCAGCCATGATTTTATTGAATAGTGGAGCAAGTTTGAAGGGCCAAATGTTCTCATTGTGCTCCTGAATCCCATGTCACTAACAGCAGTGTGGGTGTACCTAAAGCACATGGACTGGAGAGGTTCAAGAAGACAAGTCATCAACGCCTTGTCATGGGGAAAAAGGCAACAAATAGTGACCCAGTCAGTGACATTCACACCCTTAACAGAGCAAATCAAAAATCAATTGAGAAACAAAATAACGTGGAAAATTAGGACGTGATGATACTGTGCAACAACCAGGACCATTGAGTGAATCTGTGGAATCACAAGGCATAAACGTTAGTCATGAATAATCCAGTTGTGAATTCAGGAAGATCTTTGATCAGAGAGTGGTGAGAATGTGAAGTGTTGAGGTGATTGGCGTGGACCCATTTACGGGGAAGCCTGATAAAAAAAAAGAACACGAGGGAGGAAGAAACAGATGGCTGTGTTGACAGGGTGTGTGGAAGGAGGGCAGGAGATGGATTGTGCATTGTATAATTACTGGTATGGACCAGTTCGGCCAAATGGTGCTCAGTAAATTCTTTGCAAACTGATCGGTTTGAATGCCTATTCTGCATATTAACCATATCCCCCAGGTCTTCTCAGCCTGTCTCCACATTCCTCTTCCTATAACAAGAACCACACATCAAAGCAGTTCCTCAGTGCAGGTGAGGCATCCAGAGGTGATAATGGGAAAGTCTCACCAGACCACAGGACTGCTCTCTCATTGGAGAGAGACCACTGGTGGTGGTTTAATCTGAGGGTTACTGCGTCTCAGGTGAGGGGAATAAATTGAGAAGGAGAGTCTTTCGTGGTCACCTCAGTCAGTGTGGGAATTGAACCCACTCTGTTGGGGTCACTCTGTGTCACAGACCAGCCGCCCAGCCATGACCAACCTGCTCTTTGTGATTCTGCCAGGCACTGGGGGGAGCAGTCACTTCCATTTTCTTACCTGTTGGAAGGCGGGCCTTTGGCTGGGAAGGTTCCCGCTTGCTGGCCTTGTTCAGGCGTTGCTTGGCTCCATGGGCTTCCTGCTGCCAGGCATCAGGAAGGTCTCGGCACTCTGGCGGGTTTGTGCGGCTTTCGGGAAGGTGCTGGGCATCCGCGCCTTCTCTTCCTCGGAGGCCGCTGGCCTTCCTGCTGTCCCCGGCTCGCTCCACCCTCTGTTCCGCTGCATGGGATTTCGGGACCATGGGTGGCCAAGCCTCCAGGTGACCCTTTGTCTGGAAGCTGGGCGATTTGATGGCAGGAGGGGGAATCGGAGGAGGAGGCAGCTCTAAGATTGCAAGCACATTAAAAAAAAATCATTGCCTTTTTCTGTTACCTTCTCGCGTCTCGAAATCTCTTCAGGACCAAACTTGCTGGTAAGGGCAGCACCTTGTCTCTACTCATCACACCCTCATCCGTTACTAGACACTGAGCCACAATAAAGATGTACAGAGTCAAAAAGCCTGGTCAAAAAGGTTGGTTTTTGATGAAGGATATGAGGCAGGGAGATTCAGGCAGAGAGAGAGTTCCAGAGCTCAGGGCCCAGGCAGCTGCAGAGCCATCTGCCTCAGTGGTGGAGTGATTAAACTCAGGAGACGGACAAGAGCCCAGGATCAGAGCAGTGGAGAGATCTCAGAGGGCTGAAAGAGGCTGTAAAGATAAAGAGGGGTGAAGCTACAGAAGGATTTGAAAACCAGAATAAAAACATACCCTGTAGAAACAGGGAATCTAGGAGGCCATTCAGCCCATCGAGCCTACTCCACCATTCAATATGATCATGGTTGATCATCCAATGTTTTCTCCCCATTGCCTTTACTCCCATTATTCCTGGGAATTATATCTAATTCCTTCTTGAAAACAATCAACATTTTGACCTCAACCACTTTGTGACAAAGATTTCCATAGGCTCCCCATTCTCTGGGTGAAAACTTTTCTCCCCATCTCAGTCCTATATGGCCTACCCTGTATTCTGAGGCTTTGACCCCTGGTCTGGACTCCCTGGTCATGGGGAACATTCCCTCCTGTGTTTGCCTAGGCTAATCCTGTAAACTGGCTGTTTGTGTCTGCACAGCTTTGTGATGAGTTGCTGAATGACATTCCCCAAACACAGGACTGTAAATGCTTCCTGCTCACTCAGCCCTCCCTCTCTGTTATGTAAAGAATCTAAAGAGTTGGGATGTTACTCCTTAGGGCAGAGAAATTCTCAGAAATGGAAACATTTGGAGCATTGATGAGGGGCTTATGCCGGAAGCATCGATTCTCTTGCTCCTCAGATGCTGCCTGACCTGCTGCGCTTTTCCAGCACCACACTCTCAACTCTGATCTCCACCATCTGCAGCTCTCACTTTCTCCTGGACAGAGTGGATGTTGGGAAGATGTTACCATCAGTAGGAGAGACTAGGACCTGAGGGCACAGCCTTAGACTAAAGGGAAGACCTTTTAGAACAGAGATAAGGAGAACCTTCTTCAGCCAGAGGGTGGGGAATCTGTGGAAGTCATTGCCACAGAAGGCTGTGGGAGCCAGGTCATTGAGTATATTTAAGATGGAGATTGATTGGTTCTTGATTGTCGGGTGGATCAAAGGCTATGGGGAAAATGCGGGAGAATGGGATTGAGAAACCTATCACCATGATTGAATGGTGGAGCAGACTCGATGGGCTGACTGGCCTATGTCTTATGGTCTTGTGGAAACATAGAGTGCTGGAGAAACTCAACAGGTCTGGCAGAATCTGTGGAGAGAGAAGCAGTGCCACTAATTCCTGAACCAGTTCTGAGGAGGAGTCATGCATCGAAAAGATTCCCTTACCTCATTTGAAAGAACCACAGGGGAGAGCTCTCTAACATCTTGCCCCAACTGTCATTCTTCAATCAACATAACCAAACCTAACTGGTTGTTATCACACTGCTGTGCACACATTGATTGCTCTGTTCCTACACTAAAGCAGTGGGCACTTCTGTAATAAAGCATTGACTCTCATGCACTATCAGACATCCTGAATTCCAGGAGAATGCAATAAGAATGCAGGTCTGTCTTCATAGTGTCACACAGGACAAGGCACTTTCTCACTGTGCCATTGGATGGGGATGAGGTGACAATGGGAACAATGACAATGGAAGGGAGAATATTAAAAGCAATGGCAGTGCCGTGGAATAATTCAGTCATCCCACTGGAAATGTTTAATATTCATCAAAGCAGCCAATAGCTTTGTGGTTGAATCCTGTTTAATTCAAAACACCTGGATTCCAGGTTGACCCAATGGATTGACCTCTAATTAAATCCCCTGTTCTTTTTCAATCTAATTTTCCTCAGACAAAACCGCAGTGCATTGTCTGACCTCCAAGTCAGCTTTTTAATTATACAGTCACCCCTGGCAATGACTTCCTAATATCAGGGGTTTAGAGGAACAACCCCCCCCCCGATCTATTTTAATCTTCTGTTTGAGTATTGCTGTTCTCTCAACCCAATTCCAACCCTAAGGGCCATTGCTTTTGTGATTATATCTGGTAATGAATCGCATTAATGTTCAGTGGACCTGGCTCAAACTCTTTCTTCACCCGTCACTGCAATCTTTGCATTCACTGTATCTACATTACTCGCATCTCCACACTCCCACACATCACCCCACACCCCCTCAACCCCCTCAAATCTCTCAGCTTTTTCTTTGCCTCTTGCAAAACTGTTTGATCCTAGAAATGGGACAATTCCATAGGAATTGCCAAAATTACAGAGGCCTTCCAGGCAGGAACATTTTTTATCATGAGAATAATAGATCCCAAGATTGATTTCACAGAACAAAGTCTGACTGAAAGGTTCATGGGATCAGTGAAAGGACAGGACAAATGTCCTTGTATAGAATAAAATAACTTACAGGCTGGATTCGAATCAAAGGGGCTCGGTGGGTATTTATATCTAGAATAACAGATACCCGGGAGTGAGTTACAGATGGAATCTAATCGAGGGGTTCGGGGTGGTTTGTATATAGGATAACAGATACCCGAAGTGAGTTACAGAGGAATCTAATCGAGGGGTTCGGGGTGGTTTATATATCGAATAACAGATACCCAGGAGTGAGTTACAGATGGAATCTAATTGAGGGGTTCGGGGTGGTTTGTATATAGAATAACAGATACCCGAAGTGAGTTACAGATGGAATCTAATCGAGGGGTTCGGGGTGGTTTATATATCGAATAATAGATACCCAGGTGTGAGTTACAGATGGAATCTAATTGAGGGGTTTGGAGTGGTTTATATATCGAATAACAGATACCCAGGAGTGAGTTACAGACTGGAATCTAATCGAGGGGTTCGGGGTGGTTTGTATATAGAATAACAGAGACCCGAAGTGAGTTACAGAGGAATCTAATCGAGGAGTTCAAGATAATTTATATATCGAATAACAGATACCCAGGTGTGAGTTACAGATGGAATCTAATCGAGGGGTTCGGGATAGTTTATATATCAAATAACAGATACCCAAAAGTGAGTTACAGACTGGTGTCTAATCGAGGGGTTTGGGATAGTTTATATATCAACTAACAGATACCTAAAAGTGACCTTGCCTGATCTTTCAGATTTTATTAATTGAACTTAAACTCAACGAGTTACTGTCATGGGATTTGAACCTGTGTCCCTCAAGCATCCTGTCTCTCCTGTTTCTGTGGCCCATTGATTCTGGAAGGTTTGGGAGAGTGGGGGATGGGATCGAGAGCAGGCTAAGCTGCAGAATAATTAGGTGCTTGTTTTTAACTGGCGCAGACTCGATGGGCTGAAAGGCCTTTTTCTGAGCTGTAAACCCCTATGACTGTAAGGGCATACTGCCCCCTATTCCTTGCATGCTGTTGCTGGGGAGACAGTTCACACCTATCAGACCCTGGATCTGCCGGTGGAATGGGATCTGGGACCTTGTGGGAATCTCTGGATGTGAGATTCTTCAATTTCACTCCTGGTCCCACCCTCAATCCCCACATTGGCAAATAAGGGAGAGGATTCGAGCAGAGCAGCGGGAATGCCTTCCTGCTATTGTACAGGGCCTTAGTGAGACCACAACACAGGATGTGTGCTGTCCAGGGAGAAAGTGAGGACTGCAGGTGCTGGAGATCAGAGTCAAGACTGTGGTGCTGGAAAAGCACAGCAGGTCAGGCAGCATCCGAGGAGCAGGAGAATCGACATTTCTTCAGGAATGGGGCTTGTGGGCTGTGGCTGAGAGATAAATGGGAGGGGGGTGAGACTTGGGGAGAAGGAAGCTGAGAAAGCAATAGGTGGATGAAGATGAGGGAGAAGATGATAGGTCAGAAGGGGAGTGATGGATGGGTCTAGAGGGCGGTGCCAAGTTGGAGGCTTGGGACTGGGATAACGTAGGGGGAGGGGAAATGAGGAAGCTGTTGAAATCCACATTTATCCCGTGTGGTTACAGGGTCCCAAGGTGGAATATGAGGTGTTCCTCCTCCAGGCGAGGGTGGTAATGGTCTAGTGGTGGAGGTAACCCAGGACCTGTGTGTCCTTGACGGAGCGGGAGGGGTAGTAGAAGTGTTCAGCCACAGGCCGGTGGGGTTGGTGGGTCTGGGTGTCCCAGAGATGTTCTCTGAAACGATCCGTAAGAAGGCATCCTGTCTCCCTGATGTACAGGAGACCACACCCGGTGCAACGGATGCAGTAGATGACATTGGTAGAGGTACAGGTGAATTTCTGATGGATGTGGAAGGATCCCTTAGATGGAGGTGAGGGGGGAGGTGTGGGCACAGGCTTTGAACTTCCTGCAGTGACAGGGAAAAGTGCAGGAGTGGG
>NC_057721.1:81154033-81178165 GCF_004010195.1 Chiloscyllium plagiosum
GAGAGGGGGGGGGCGGGCAGGTTCTGTCCTTGTTGCGTTGGGAGGTGTGGGAAGTGGAGGAGATGTGTTGGAGGGCTTTGTCAACCACATGGGAAGGGAAGTTGAGATCGTGGAAGAAGGAGGCCTTCTGGGACTTTCTGAGGTGGAATTGGTCATCCTGGGAACAGATGCATTGTAAGCAGAGGAACTGGGAATAAGGGAACGCATTTTTACAATAAGTAGGGTGAGTGGAGGTGTAGTCTAGGTAGCTGTGGGAGTTGGTGGGCTTGTAGGATATGTCCGTGGTAGTCAGTTGCCATAGACGGTGATGGAGAGATCCAGGAAGGGGAGGGAGGTGTCCGAGATGGTCCAGGTGAATTTGAGATTGGGGTAAAAGGTGTTGGTAAAGTTGATGAACTGTTCAACCACCCTCCATCTGTTCTTCCGCGACATCGATGACTGTATTGATGCTGCCTCGTGCTCCCACGACGCCTCTTTGAGGATGTGACAAAATATGTTGATGAAGGTGGAGCAATGGATGTGGTGTGCATGGATTTTAGCAAGGTGTTTGATGAGGTTCCCCATGGTTGGGGGGGTGGTTTGAACTATATTCGCTGGAATTTAGGAGAACGAGGGGGATCTCATTGAAACCTATAACATTCTAACAGGATTAAACAGGGTTAACAGGAAGGATGACCCTGATGAGCGGGGAGTCCAAAACCAGGGGGGTCACAGTCTGAGGTTACAAGGTAGGCAGTTTAGGACTGAAATGAGGAGAAATGTCTTCACCCAGAGAGTGGAGAACCTGTGGAATTCTCTTCTACAGAAAATGGTAGAGGCCAAAACATTGAATGTTTTCAAGAAGGAGTTAGATATAGTTCTTAGGGCTAAAGGGATCAAAGGGTCTGGGGGAGAAAGTGGGAACAGGGGCTTGAGTTGGATGATCAGACGTGATCATATTGAATGGTGGAGCAGGCTCAAAGGGCCATATGGCTACTCCTGCTCTCTCAGACACACACACACACATACACGCCACACTTTCTCTCTAACACATTGACATGCTCTCTCTCTCTCTCTCTCTCTCTCACATGTACATATATGGTGTCTCACACATGCACTCATGCAAACATACACTATCTCTCTCGCACATGCACTCTCTCTCTCATGCACACTCCATGCTCTGCCTCACGCACAAACACACAAATACACACCCACACAGACATACCCACAAAGGCATACGCCCACACACAGACACAGACATGCTCACAAAGGCATATGCCCACATGTGTGGAGACTGATCTACAATACAAGATGAGAAAGACGTTAATGAACCCAGAATAATGAGTTAGAGGGCCTCAGCTGCTGCTGTCCAACCAGTGTTGATGTTCCAGATGCTTAACCAGGATTAAACCCTGGACCTTGCTGAAATGTCTCTTCATTTTCCAAAGGGAATAGTATTAATTCAATACCTCATCTGTTGTTTCTCAAAAAAACGTAATTTCCCTGGGATTCCCATGGCCAATACAATAACTTGCCTCTACAGAGGGTGGTAGTGAGTGATAACCGAAGAGGATTCTGGGAGAAGTCAGCTCATTCACCATGACCGAGAGAGGGATTGTGAAGGGCCCAGTGTCAAAGAGGACGGTCCATTTGCTCCTAATGTTCACACAATCACAATGGACCAGAACAATGTTACACAGCCTCACACATACCGTCAGTGAAGATTTCGCGACGCACGTGTGCCGCTTGGTGTTTCAGTTTCTTTACTGGTCGGGGTTTCTGCATCACAGCAGCACTCGCATTACTGTCGGTGGAGAAAGGGCTGGTGGGTCGAGGACAATGTGATGAGGGAAACTGTCGGTGGCCTGTAGTAAACGAGAAAGAAGGAAAATGAGTTTTACAATCTGTCGAAATAGAGTCAAAGAGATGTACAGTACAGAAACAGACCCTTCGATCCAACCCATCCATTCCAACCAGATATCCCAACCCAATCTAGTCCCACCTGCCACCACCCAGCCCATAACCCTCCAAACCCTTCCTATTCATATACCCATCCAAATGCCTCTTCAATGTTGCAATTGTACCAGCCTCCACCACATCCTCTGGCAGCTCATTCCATATACATACCACCCTCTGCATGAAAAAGTTGCCCCTTAGTTGTCTTTTATATCTTTCCCCTCTCACTCTAAACCTATGCCCTCTAGTTCTGGACTTCCCCACCCCAGGGAAAAGACTTTGTCTATTTATCCTATACATTCCCCCCATGGTTTTATAAACCTCTATAAGGTCACCCCTCAGCCTCCGATGCTCCAGGGAAAACAGCCCCAGCCTGTTCAGCCTCTCCCTATAGCTCAAATCCTTCAACCCTGGCAACATCCCTGTAAATCTTTCTGGACTCTTTCAAGTTTCACAACATCTTTCCGATAGGAAGGAGACCAGAACTGCACGCAATATTCCAACAGTGGCCTAACCAATGTCCTGTACAGCAGAAACATGACCTCCCAACTCCTATACTCAATACTCTGACCAATAAAAGAAAGCATACCAAACGCCTTCTTCACTATCCTATCTACCTGCAACTCCACTTTCAAGGAGTTATGAACCTGCACTCCAAGGTGTCTTTGTTCAGCAACACTCCGCAGGACCTTACCATTAAGTGTATAAGTTCTGCTAAGATTTGCTTTCCCAAAATGCAGCACCTCACATTTATCTAAATTAAACTCCATCTGCCACTTCTCAGCCCATTGGCCCATCTGGTCTAGATCCTGTTGTAACCTGAGGTAACCTTCTTCGCTGTCCACTACACCTCCAATTTTGGTGTCATCTGCCAACTTGCTAACTGTACCTCATATGCTCACATCCAAATCATTTGTATAAATGATGAAAAGTAGAGGGCCCAGCACTGATCCTTGTGGCACTCCACTGGTCACAGGCCTCCAGTCTGAAAAACAACCCTCCACCACCACCCTCTGTCTTCTACCTTTGTACCAGTTCTGTATCCAATTTCTCCCTGTATTCCATGAGATCTAACCTTGCTAACCAGTATCCCATGGGAAACCTTGTTGAATGTCTTACTGAAGTCCATATAGATCACATCTACTGCTCTGCCCTCATCAATACTCTTTGTTACTTCTTCAAAAAACTTAATCAAGTTTGTGAGACATGATTTCCCATGCACAAAACCGTGGTGACTATCCCTAATCAGCCCTTGCCTTTCCCAATACATGAACATCCTGTCCCTCAGGACTCCCTCCAACAACTTGCCCACCACTGACGTCAGGCTCACTGGTCTATAATTCCCTGGCTTGTCCTTACCACCTTTCTTAAACAGTGGTACCACGTTAGCCAACCTCCAGTCTTCCAGCACCTCACCTATGACTATCGATGATACAAATGTCTCAGTAAGAGGCCCAGCAATCACTTCCCTAGCTTCCCACAGAGTTCTAGGGTACACCTGATCAGCACTGCCATACGTCTTGTCCCCCCCATTACATCAGACCTTAGGGCACCTCTTTCGCTGTTCTCTATGATGAGACCCAATACTCTCTCTATCTCTCTCTGCCTAGAGCCTCATGCTTATGAAGCTGTTTCACTCTCTGACACTGTAAGTAATCTAAACAAAACCTCTTCCTCCTAGAGGTTTTCAATGAGTTTGCTCAGTCCATGCTGTTCTAACCTCTCAAGGTACATCCTGACTCAAGTCTTCGACATGGAACGATTCTTCAGGGACTTATTTTAATTGTAATGAGGAGTCTGAATTAAAGACATTGGCCCTTTAACAGAGGTCTGATAGAGACAGTCGCCTTTAACAGGAGCCTCTGTTGAAGAGCCTGCCCCTTTAAGAGGAATCTGTGCCAGGCAGCTGCCAGCTTCACACAAATCTTTATTAAGTGCCACCCTAACTGGGGAGAGGACAACATATAGACAAGGAACAGCAGTCGGCCATTTGGCCCTTCAAGCCTGCTCCATTATTCAATACTATCATGGCTGATCACAGGGTTCCCACAGGAAGGATGTTCCCGAAGATCAGGGAGTCCTCAATCAGAGGTCACAGTGATACTGGGGAGGCCATGTGGACTGCAATGAGGAGAAATGCCTTCACCCAGAGAGTGGTGAGTCTTTGGAATGCTCTGCCACAGAAAGCAATATGGACCAAAACATTGAAGGTTCTCAACGAAGAGTTAGATATAGTTCTCAGGGCTAAAAGGTTCACAGGGTGTGGGGAGAACGCAGGAACAGGGGACTGAGTTGGGTGATCAGCCGGGATCATACTGAATGGTGGAACAGACTCGAAGGGCCGAATGGCCTACTCCTGCTGCTTTTTTTCCCTATGTTTCTGATCTGATTTAACGTCGACTCAATATCTCTGCTTAGTCCCCAGTGATCTTTCATCCCCTTGGGAATCAAGAATCGACCTCCTCTGCCCTAAAAATAATTTAGATTCTGCATCCTTTGCTTTTTGAGGAAGGGACTTCCAAAGATTCATAACCTCCTGAGAGAATAAAATGTTTCATCATCTTCGTTTTAAGTGGACACCCCTTATTTTTGAACTCTTTACCCTGGTTCTAGATTCTCTGACAAGAGTAAATATTCTTTCATCTTTATCTGGTTAAATCAGGGTCTTAGATGTTTCAATTAGGTCACCTCCGACTGCTCTAAACACCACGGGATACATGCCCAGCCTGTCTAGCCTTTCCTCCTGAGGAAATCCACTCATTCCAGGGATTAGTCTCGTAAACTTCCTCTGAACTGCTTCCAGTGCACTGGAATCGTTCTGTAAGTACAGTGACCAGTACATTACACAGTGTTCCAGATGTGGTCTCACCAAAACCCACCCAAAGCCTAGAATTCTCACTCGGTCCCTGTTCAGTGATGTGTGATGGAAGGAGAGCGGGTGGTGGGATCAGCAGCGAGCGCATTGACCTTCCTGGTGAACAAGCTCGTCCTCCCCAGAACCAACAAGGCCTCTCCACTGAAGGATGAAGAAGGAGTCAGAGTATTGTGCAAACTGAAGCAGTCTTCCATGATCCTGACTAGGAGCAGGAGTAGGCCGTTCTGCCTCTCCAGTCTGTTCCACTACACAGTAGAATCATGACAGATCTAACTATAGCCTCAACTCAACTCCCCCCAAAATCCTGAGACTCCCTTATTGATCAAAAGCCTGTCTGACCAGTCCTCAGATAAAAACAATGACCCATCGCCCCAAGGGAGAAAAATTCCAAAGACAAATGAACCTATGATAGAAAATTCTTCCTTGTCTCCATCTTCAAGAGGAGATAGGAGGACTGCAGATGCTGGAAAGTCAGAGTCGATAAAATATGGAGCAGGACAAAGCACAGCAGGTCAATTAGCATCTGAAGAGCAGGACAATCAATGTTTCTCTTGCCCAAGCCATCGACTCTCCTGCCTTTCTGATGCTGCTTGACCGGTTGTGCTTTGTCTAGCTGCACGTGTTATCGACTCCACGTTCAGGATGTGACCCGTCACCTCTGAACTGTGGCCCTGAATTCTAGCTACCTTCCATGGGTGAAAACATCCTCGCAGTATCCACCCTCAAGCCTCCTCCAGGATTGTACACGTTTCAATCAGCTCGATGCTCCCCTGAATGGGCACAGGACCAACCCAATCAACCTTCCCTTTATCCCAGGAATCAGCAAAGGGAATGTTCTCTGGGCTGCCCCCGAGATAAAGAAGAGCTCTTCTGGGTAAGTCTGAATTTATGTGTCCCCAATCTCAGAATGAATGGTCAGGAGCCATTGATTGAAGAACCATTTACCCATCACCTATTTTAGCAATGGGCAGTAAATGCCAGCCTTCTCATAGATGCCCACATCCTGAGAACGAATGTTTTTTAAAAGAAACATTGGCAGAGCATTCAACACAAAGCCAAAAGTCTGCTTCTGAGAAGATCGATATAGAGTAACAAAATAGAGAACAAATGATTAACCTCAATGTTCAATATAAATTCATCACTACAATAATATTTTACATTCTGGAACTGATTACAAGGACTTTTATTTCTCACTGTATTAATTCTTAATGCAATTTGAAGTGTTCTGGATATTAATTTTGGTGTCGGCTCTGATTCCATCTCAGTAATAACCATTACATTCATAAAAGCAGAGAGAGTTCCCACCAAGTCGTTCATCAGATGCAGTCAGTTCACAGCTAATCAAGTTCCACCAGGTTGAATTCCTAGTCTCTAATTGGTTCATCAAAGCCTTGCATATTTAGTACCAATCATGAAACTAATGAGGTTAAATTAAACCAATGCCTAGGGCACATCACAAGAGGGTAAAAGCTTCATTAAGCAGTTACCTTGAGTGAAACGTGAATTCTGCTCATTAAACGTTAAACCCTGCACTGTGTAGATACCTCGACCCAGCCTGCAGTACAAGGTCCAGGAGCAAGGGCCACGCTGGAGATGTGACTGAATTTATTCAAATCGACTGACAAAAAGAGCAACCCTCACAGTTTAACTTTAGAGAAATACGCCAAAGCACAAGATAGCATTTCATCTCATGCAACTCGCCTGTCAATGTTTCATGGGGACGGTATAGAGGAAGCTTTACTCTGTATCAAACCCCAGGCTGCCCCTGTCCTGGGAGTGTTTAGTGGGGGAACTGAGGGGAGAGAGCCTTACCCTGTATCGAAACGCACGCTATCCCTGTTCTGGGAGTGTTTAATAGGGGAAGAGTGTAGAGGGCACTTTACTCTGTAGCTAACCCTGTGTTGTCCCCGTCCTGGGAGTGTTTGATGGGAACAGTGCAGAGGGAGCTTTACTCTGTATCTAACCTTGTGCCGTCCCTGTCCTGGCTGTGTTGATGGGGACAGTGTAGAGGGAGCTTTACTCTGTGCCAAACCCTGTGCTATCCCAGACCTGGCTGTGTTGATGGGGACAGTGTAGAGAAAGCTTTACTCTGTACCAAACCCTGTGCTGTCCCTGTCCTGGGAGTGTTGATGGGAACAGTGCAGAGGGAGCTTTACTCTGTATCTAACCCTGTGTTATCCCTGTCCTGACTGTGTTGATGGGGAAAGTGTAGAGGGAGCTTTACTCTGTGCCAAACCCTGTGCTATCCCAGACCTGGCTGTGTTGATGGGGACAGTGTAGAGAGTGCTTTACTCTGTATCTAACCCCATGCTGTCCCTGTCCTGGGAATGTTTAATGGGGACAGTGTAGAGAGAGCTTTACTCCGTATCTAACCCTGTGCTGTCCTTGTCCTGGGAGTATTTGTTGGGGACAGTGTAGAGGGAGCTTTGCGGTGCATCTAACCCTGCGTTGTACATACCTGTGTTTCTGTGTATCTAACCCTGTGTAGTACATACCTGTGTTGCTGTGTTGTACATACCTGCTGCATCGTGTAGCTGGTGTCGAGCAACCTTGAGGCCGGCGTACTCAGCAGCTGCTGCCACAGCGTGTGCAAAGTCTGCGTCGGTGAAGAAGGAGCCGTCAGAGGAGCTGACAGCGCTGGAACGCCCACTGGATGAGTTGGCGTCCTCCTCAGAGGCTGAGCCCCAGCCATTGATCATGGAGCCAGTGACGGAGCTCTCCAGGTCCCCCATGCTGGAGGCAGGGGTTTGCTGCAGGCTGTGAAGGAGCAGACGGCAGCTGTGCATCTTGGATACTTCCACTTCCTCCTCCCCCTCATCATCCTCCTCTTCCTCAGGTGCGTCTGTGTCCATGTCAGAGACCAGAGGCCCTGAGATGTAGCCGTACGTGTGGGAGGGGGAGACGGGTCTTGGTGGAGGAGGGGGGCTGACCGGATTGCGCCTGGGGGAAGGAGACCAGATATGAGTGCATTTGTATAGCGCTTTCCACAGGACAGCCCAAAGCACGTTACAGCACGTTACAGCCCCTTTGTCAGTGTGATTGCTGCCAAATTGCAAACAGCATGATCCCAAACAAACTGCAGTGTGATAATGAACAGACCATCACTTCTTGTGATCTTGGTTGCAACATAAATATTGATGAAGACACATGAAAAGCTGGGTGTGTGTGTGTTTGTGTGTGTATGTGTGTGCATGTGTATTTGTTTGGTGTCAGTGTGTGTGGGATTGTGTGTATGTGTGTGCGAGTGTGTGTGTGTGAGAGAGAGAGTTGCATGTGTGAGAGAGTGTGAGTGTGTGTGAAATAGAGTGTGGGTGGCAAATGTGTGTGTGAGTGCATGTGCGCGAGTGTGTGTGCATGTGCGTGAGAGAGAGAGTGTGTCTGTGTGTGTGATTGTATGTGAATGTGAGTGTGTGTATGTGCAAATGTGTGTGTGAGTGCATGTGCGCGAGTGTGTGTGCATGTGCGTGAGAGAGAGAGTGTGTCTGTGTGTGTGATTGTATGTGAATGTGAGTGTGTGTATGTGCAAATGTGTGTGTGAGTGCATGTGCGCGAGTGTGTGTGCATGTGCGTGAGAGAGAGAGTGTGTCTGTGTGTGTGATTGTATGTGAATGTGAGTGTGTGTATGTGCAAATGTGTGTGTGAGTGCATGTGCGCGAGTGTGTGTGCATGTGCGTGAGAGAGAGAGTGTGTCTGTGTGTGTGATTGTATGTGAATGTGAGTGTGTGTATGTGCAAATGTGTGTGTGAGTGCATGTGCGCGAGTGTGTGTGCATGTGCGTGAGAGAGAGAGTGTGTCTGTGTGTGTGATTGTATGTGAATGTGAGTGTGTGTGTGTGCAAATGTGTGTGTGAGTGCATGTGCGCAAAGTGTGTGTGTGTCTGTGTGTGTAAGTCCCTCTGGTGTTCTCTGTTGTTGAGTTGTATTTACCTGCGATCGCTCACAGACTGGATGAGAGCCAGGTTTTCCTGACTGTCCTGTAACATGGGCATCAGCTCCTCCTGAGGTGAGGGTGTGAGGGTGGCAGTGGACTGATGGCTGTATGACACAGCGGCTGGCGATGAGGCTGCCCCACGGACCGGTGGTGTAGGGCCTCGTTCATCATCCTCCTGCTCCTCCAGCTCATCCTGCTGCAGGTACATTCGGGAAGGAGGCACTGGGCACAGGCCATCGCCTTCGTAGCTGAGAAAGCAAAAAGACGCAACTGTCAAGCAGCTAGTCTGAGCTGAATTGTCCATGTCGGGGTTTCACTCTGAGGTAACTCCGAATCACCAGGCTGAGACAAACAGGCATTGGGTGAACAACAAGACACCAGCACTGACCAATTCCAGCTGAAGGGGCATTTCCGTCCCTGGTTTGACAGCTATCTGCTGGATTTAAAAGGCTTGGTATGACACAAATAGCATTCAATCATGTTCACAGTTACGCAGATACTGAAGGGACACTGTCTACATGCAGGAACATGTAGGCTTGGGTGGTTAATGGCAACCAACATCAGCTCCAGGCAATGATCATTCCAATAAGAGACAATCTCACCATTGTCCCTTGATGTTTCATGGCCATCACTGAATCCTGCACTGTCAACATCCTGGGGGTTTACCATTGACTAGAATCTAAACTGGACCAAGCCATACAAATTAAGTGGCTACAAAGGCAGGTTAGAAGCTGGGAATTCTATTGAGAGAAACCCACCTTCTGACTCCCCAAAATCTGTCTACAGTCAAAGTGCACAAGTCAGGAGTGTGATGGAATACAGAGGAACCTTGATTATCTGGCATTTGATTGTCTGAATATCGGATTATCTGGCAAGATCACAAGATCCCAATGCAGCTCTAACAACACTCAAGAAGCTCAAAACCATCCAGGACAAAGCAGCCCAGTTGACTGGCTCAATGTTAACCATCTTCAGCATTCACACCCTCCACCATCAACATACGTTGGTAACAGTGCGTACCATTTTCAAGATGCAGTGCACATTAACAGGGCTCCTTAGACAACACCTTCCAAACCCATGACCTCCAACACCGAGAAGGATAAGGACAGCAGATACAGGAGAACACCATCACCCTCAGGTTCCTCTCCTTGCTAACCTGACTTGGAAATATCTCAAAGTTCCTTCCACTGTTGCTGGGTCAAAAGCTGGAAATCTATCCTTGAGACTACACCCACATGGATTGTGAGAAGGCAGCTCACTGCCACCTTTTCAAGAGTAATTAGGGACAGGCAATGAGTGCTGGCTGAGCCACTGATACCCACATTCTGAGAATAAATGTTTTAAACACGCAGCTTAGAACTGAAATTATTGCAATTCCAGTTTGAGCGCTGAGTTGGTGAGATGAGGCAGGCAGGGAGGGATGGATTTCCTCTCTCTCAGAGGGTGATGGATGTTGGGAACTCCTTGTCACAGTGAGCTGTGGGGGCAGAGTCCTTGTGTGTATTTAAGATCATAGAATCCCTCTCGTGTGGATGCAGGCCATTCGGCCCATTGAGTCCACACCAACCCTTCAGAAAGTATTCCACCCAAACCCACCTCATCCTTCTAACCGTGCATGCCCATGGCTAACCCACCTAGTCTACACATCCTTGGACACTATGGGCAATTTCCCAAGCCAATCCACCCTAATCTGCATATCTTTGGACTGTGGGAGGAAATTGGAGCACCTGGAGGAAACCCACACAGACACGGGGAGAATGTGCAAACTCCATACATACAGTCGCCCGAGGCTGGAATTCAACCTGAGTCCCTGGTGCTGTGAGGCAGCAGTGCTAACCACTGAGCCACCGTGCTGCTGTTAAGGCTGAGAGAGACAGATTCTTGAACAGTCAGGGTATCAAGGATATTGGGGATAGGGCAGTCATGGTTGGATAAGGGTGCCAGACCAGCTAAGGGTGATAGATTTCCTTCTCTATAGGTGGTCACTGAACCAGGGTTCGATTCTCCGTGAGCATGTCTCAGCTCCATGTTACCATCACTGACAGCTGAGTCCTCCAGTAACATTGAACTGTTCCCTGCTGGGTTCGAACTGACGTTCTTTGGATCATTGATCAGGACGACCAATCCAACAGCTCGATGAGTGATCTGGGTTCCAGGAATTTTCAAGATCACAGCCTGAGTTCTGAAAATGTCCATAAACAGATTTAGAATTGAGCTTGCATTAAGACAGAAAGTGCTGATGAAACTCGCCGGGTCTGGCAACATCACTGGGGAGAGAAAAACAAAGTTAACATTTCTAGGCGAGAGGGACATTCTTCAGAAGAATGAACTCAGAAGTTACACGACACCAGGTTATAGTCCAACAGGTTTGTTTAAAACCACAGGCTTTCAGAGGGCACTGACGTATGAGGAAGGGTTGACTAGGTTAGGATTGTTTTTGCTGGAGTTCAGATGAGTGAGGGGTGGCTCTCACAGAGACCTATAACATTCTAACAGGACTAGACAGGGTGGATGCAGGGAAGATGTCCCCAATGCTGGGTGTGTCACAGTCTGAAGATTCAGGGAAGACCATTTGGGATGGAGATGAGGAGACATTCCTTCACCCAGAGAGTGGGGAGCCCGTGAGATTCATTACCACAGGAAGGAGTTGATGCCAAAACATTGAATGTATTCGAGAGGTGGCTAGATAGAGCACTTGGGGTGAATGGGATCAAAGGTTATGGGGAGAAAGCAGGATGAGGTTATTGAGTTGGACAATCAGCCATGATCATGATGAATGGCGGAACAGGCCAAGAAGGCCGAATGGCCTCCTCCTGCTTCTATCTTCTGTATTTCTACAATTTCAAATAAACCAGTTGGACGATAACCATGCCTCACAGCACGTGAGATCTGGGTTCAATTCCCGCCTCAGGCGACTGACTGTTTGGAGTTTGCACGTTCTCCCCGTGTCTGCTTGGGTTTCCTCCGGGTGCTCCGGTTTCCTCCCACAGTCCAAAGATGTGCAGGTCAGGTGAATTGGCCATGCTAAATTGCCCATAGTGTTAGGTAAGGAGTAAATGTAGGGGTATGGGTGGGTTGCGCTTCGGCGGGTCGGTGTGGACTTGTTGGGCCGAAGGGCCTGTTTCCACACTGTAATGTAATCTAATAAAAAAAAACCTGTTGTCATCTGACTTCTGACTTCGTTTCCCCCCCACCCCAGTCCAACATCAGCACCTCCACTTCAGAAGAATGCTGCCAGACTTGCTGGGTTTCTCCAGCAGTTCCTGCTTTTGTTTCAGATTTTCAGCATCCGCAGTTCTTGGTTTTATTTCCCACAGTTTCAGCTCTGGGATGTCTGATGTGATTATGCTTTGCAGCCTTACCCTTCCAGCACTCTCTGGTGGGTACAGGCCAACAGTGACACAGGGTAAATAGGTATCCAGGCCAGAAGAAATGGCACCCATGGGTGCTGGGTGCCCAAACTCTCTGGGCAAATCAAGTGGGCAGGGTAAAGCTTCGAGTGCCATCTAGAAATCGGGTGGGGGTGGCTCCATACCTCTCATCTCTGTTGATGCTGTATTCCTCAGGATTGGCTGCTGTGGGTGGCGGGTGAGCTGGAGGTGGTGGCAAAAGTTCTGCCCAATTCATGCCCCCCTGTTTGGGCAACTTTGGAGTCCGGACACTTTTCTTGTGACCCTGGCTCCCTGGAAAAAGCAGCAGGAAAATAGCTTGTCATCATCAGTGGGAATACACACAGTCATAGAGTCTTAGAGATGTACAGCATGGAAACAGACCCTTTAGTCCAACCCGTCCATGCCAACCAGATATCCCAACCCAATCTAGTCCCACCTGCCAGAACTCGGCCCATATCCCTCCAAACCCTTCCTATTCATATACCCATCCAAATGCTTCTTAAATGTTGCAATTGTACCAGCCTCCATCACTTCCTCTGGCAGCTCATTCCATACCTGTACCACCCTCTGCGTGAAAAAGTTGCCTCTTAGGTCTCTTTTATATCTTTCCCCTCTCACCCTAAACCTATGCCCTCTAGTTCTGGACTCCCCGACCCCAGGGAAAAGACTTTGCCTATTTACCCTATCCATGTCCCACATAATTTTGTAAACCTCTATAAGATCACAATCGGATTGCATTGGATAGAGAGCACACAGAAAGGCCATTCAGCCCAGCCAGTCCATGCTGGGTGTGAATCTAAATCTAAATCTAAAATCTCTCTAATTCCTTTCCCTGCAAATGCTGAAACATAACGTAGAAGATAGGAGCAGGAGGAGGCCATTCGGCCCTTTGACACTGCTCTGCCATTCATTACGATCATGGCTGATCGTCCAACTTAATAGCCTCATCCTGCTCTCTCCCCATAACCTTTGACCCCATTCCCCCAAAACTGCTATATCTAGCCACCTCTTGAATACATTCACGTTTTGGCATCAATTACTTCCTGTGGTAATGAATTCCACAGGCTCACCACTCCCTGGGTGAAGAAATGTCTCCTCATCTCCATCCTACATGATCCACCCCGAATCCTCAGACTGTGACTCCTGGTTCTGATCTAGCTTCCTCTTTCATTGGTCCTACACTCTCACTTCACCCTCTCATTGTGGTCATGGGTTTCACATTCCCATCGCTCGTTGGGCAAAGAATTGGTGATTGGATATTTTTGGCATCGATCTCATCATGTGTTCCCCACAAGAACAATGCTCTCTCCCTCTCTATCCACTCAAAGTCTTTCAGAATTCAAACCCCCTCGACGAGCTCACCATCAGGCTCCTTTTCAAAGAATTCCGACAGGCTATTTGGGTCATCAAAACCACAACAAACCTCTGAAGAGTATTCTGCTCAGACCCACCCAATCCCCATATTCCTGTATATTCCCCTGGCCAATCCACCTAATCTACACATCCCTGAATACAATGAGCAATTTCCTATGGACAATCCACCTAACCTCCACATCTGTTGACTGTGGGAGGAAACTGGAGCTCCCGAAGAGCTCCCGCACAGACACATGGAGACTGTGCAAACTTCACAGGGTAGTTGTTATGGGGCCTTTAACTTTTCCAATATTGATTGGAAATGCTATAGTTTGAGTACTTTAGATGGGTCAGCTTTTGTCCAATGTGTGCAGGATGGTTTCCTGACACAGTGTATAGACAGGCCAACAAGAGGCGAGGCCACATTGGATTTGGTACTGGGTAATGAACCCAGCCAGGTGTTAGATTTGGAGGTAGGTGAGCACTTTGGTGATAGTGGCCACAATTTGGTAATGTTTACTTTAGTGATAGAAAGGAATAGGTATTTAATGCAGGGCAAGAGTTATTGCTGGGGGAAAGCCAATTATGATGTGATCAGGCAAGATTTAGGATGCATAGGATGGGGAAGGAAACTGCAGGGGATGGACACAATTGAAATGTGGACTCCTGCATGTCCTTGTACATGTCAGGCAGGGAGGAAGTGGTCGAGCGAAGGAGCCGTGGTTTACTTAGGAAGTTGAATCTCTTGTCAAGAGGAAGAAGGTGGCTTATGTTAGGATGAGATGTGAAGGCTCAGTTCGGGTGCTTGAGAGTTGCATGTTAGTCAGGAAAGACCTAAAGAGAGAGGTAAGAAGAGCCAGGAGGGGACATGAGAAGTCGTTGGTGGAAAGGGTCAAGGAAAACCCTAAAGCTTTCTATCGGTATATCTGGAATAAAAGAATGACTAGAGAAAGATTAAGGCCAATCAAGGATAGTAGTGGGAAATTGCGTATGGAGTCCTAGGATAAAGGAGAAGTGCTAAATGAATATTTCCTGAAGAAGGGCCTGTGCCCGAAACGTCGAATCTCCTGTTCCCTGGAAAGGCCAATCAAGGATAGTAGTGGGAAATTGCGTATGGAGTCCTAGGATAAAGGAGAAGTGCTAAATGAATATTTTTCGTCAGTATTCACACTGGAAAAAGACAATGTTGTCGAGGAGAATACTGCAATACAAACTACTGTACTAGACGGGATTGAGGTTCACAAGGAGATGTTAGCAATTCTGGAAAGTGTGAAAATAGGTAAGTCCCCTGGTTCAGATGGGATTTATCCTAGGATTCTCTGGGAAGCCAGGGAGGAGATTGCAGAGCCTTTGGTTTTGATCTTTCTGTCGTCGCTGTCTACAGGAATAGTGCCAGAAGACTGAAGGATAGCAAATGTTGTTCCCTTGTTCAAGAAGAAGAGTAACGACAACTCTGGCAATTATAGACCAGTGAGCCGTACCTCGGTTGTGAGTGAAGTGTTGGAAAGGATTATAAGAGATAGGATTTATAATCATCTAGAGAAGAATAAGTTGACGAGGGATAGTCAACATGTGAAGGGTAGGTCGTGCCTCACAAAACCTTATTGAGTTATTTGAGAAGGTAATCAAACAGGTGGATGAGGGTAAAGCAGTTGATGTGGTGTATATGGATTTCAGTAAGGTGTTTGATAAGGTTCCCACGGTAGGCTACTGCAGAAAATATGGAGACATCAGATTGAGGGCGATATCGTGCTTTGGATCAGAAATTGGCGAGCTGAAAGAAGACAGAGGGTGGTGGTTAATGGGAAATGTTCATCCTGGAGTTCAGTTACTAGTGGTGCACTGCAAGGATCTGTTTTGGGGCCACTGCTTTTTGTCATTTTTATAAACGGCCTGGATGAGAGCGTTGAAGGATGGGTTAGCAAATTTCTAGGTAACATTAAGGTCAGTGGAGTTGTGGATAATGTTGAAGGACGTTGCAGGTTACAGAGAGACATGTATAAGCTGCAGAGCTGGGCTGAGAGGTGGCAAATGGAGTTTAATGCAGAAAGGTGTGAGGTGATTCACTTTGGAAGGAGTAATAGGAATAAAGAGTACTGGACTAATAAGATTCACATTGTCCATGTGCATAGATTCCTGAAAGCTGCCATTCGGGTTGATGGAGTTGTTAAGAAGGCATACGATGTGTTAGCTTTTATTGGTAGAGGGGTTGAGTTTCGGAGTGATGAGGTCATGCTGCAGCTGTACAAAACTGTGGTGTGGCCACACTTGGAGTATTGCGTACAGTTCTGGTCACTGTATTATAGGAAGGATGTGGAAACTTTGGAAACGGTGCAGAGGAGATTTACTGGGATGTTGCCTGGTCTGGAGTGAAGGTCTTACGAGGAAAGGCTGAAAGACCAGAGCTGTTTTCGTTAGAGAGAACATAAAAGATAATCAGAGGTTTGGATAACTTGGACAGTGAGAGCAATTTTCCTCAGATGGTGATGGCTAGCATGAGGGGACATGAGGGATGAGAAATATAGAGTCATAGGGATGTACAGCACAGAAACAGACCCTTCGGTCCAACCCATCCATGCCAACCAGATATCCCAACCCAATCTAGACCCACCTGTCAGCACTTGGCCCACATCCCTCCAAACCCTTCCTATTCATATACCCATCTAGATGCCTTTTAAATGTTGTAATTGTACCAGCCTCCATCACTTCCTCTGGCAGCTCATTCCATACCTGTACCACCCTCTGAGTGAAAAAGTTACCCTTCATGTCTCTTTTATATCTTTCCCCTCTCACCCTGAACCTGTACCCTCTAGTTCTGGACTCCCCCACCCCAGGGAAAGCACTTTGTTTATTTATCCTATCCATGCCCCTCATGATTTTATAAATCTCTATAAGGTCACACCCCAGCCTCCGACGCTCCAGGGAAAACAGCCCCAGCCTATTCAACCTCTCCCTCCAACCCCGGCAACATCCTTGTAAATTTTTTCTGGACCCTTTCAAGTTTCACAACATCCTTTGTATAGCAGGGAGACCAGAATTGTACGCAGTATTCCAAAAGTGGCCTAACCACTATCCTGTACAGCCGCAACATGACCTCCCAACTCCTGTACTCAATATTCTTACCAATAAAAGAAAGCATACCAAATGCCTTCTTCACTATCCTATCTACCTACAACTCCACTTTCAAGGAGCTATGAACCTGCACTCCAAGGTCTCTTTCCTCAGCAGGACAGATGTCAGAGGTGGTTTCTTTACTCAGAGAGTAGTAGGGGCCCGGACCCCACTGCCTGGAACAGTAGTAGATTCGCCAACTTTAAGGGCATTTAAAAGGACATTAGATAAACATCCAGATGAAAATGGAATAATTTAGGTTAGATGAGCTTCAGATTGGTTTCACAGGTTGGCACAACACCGAGGGCTGAAAGACCTGTACTGCGCTGTCATGTTCTATGTTCATTGTTCCACACAGCCAGTTGCCCGAGGCCAGATTTGAATTCAAGTCCCTGGTGCTGTGAGGCATCAGTGTTAACCACTGGGTCTCTGTGCCACCCCCTCCCCCCCACTAACTGCTCCTTTTCTTTCTGTTGATCCAGAATATTCAACTTTGTATCACACAGCAGGGCAGTGAGAATACACATCACTTTAACATATCGTTGTTAGATATGAATTACACAGGCCTGGGGTGCGGGGTGGGGTGCACAGGCCTGGGGTGCGGGTGGGGGGGTGGGGGGGTGTGGGGGGGAGCTGAATTTGCAATACAGTCAGTTGGAAATCGAGTGTGCAAAGGTGACTGGGGGTTTGTTCTCCTTCTCTGAGGAAGGATGTTCTGGTGAGGCAGGGAGTGCAATTAAGATTTACTCGATTGATTCCTGACTAAATTAGTTAGGACTATATTCACCGGACTTTAAGGAATGAGGGAGGGATCTCATAGAAACCCATAAAATGCTAACAGGACTGGACAGAATATATGCAGAAAGGATATTCCTGATGATCGGAAGGTCCAGAACCAAGGCTCAAAGGTTCAAACCATTTAACGCTAAGATGAGGAGGTATGTCTTCACCCAGGGAGCCTGTGGAAATCTCTGCCACGGAGTGTGGTTGAAGCCAACACACTGAACGTTTTCAAGAAGGGGTTGGAAATCGTCCTCAGGGCTAAAGGGTTCAAAGAGTATGGGGAGAAAGCTGAGTTGGACCATCAGCCATGATCATATTGAATGGTGCAGCAGGTTTGAAGGGCTGAATGGCCTCCTCCTGCTCCTGTTTTCTATGTTTCTGTGTTCATTTGGGTCAGGTAGATGCAAGAAAATAGCTGTAAGCATTATCAATCTAGAGGAGCAATAGTGGAGAAACATCTTCATTCAGAGGCAAGGAGCATTTGCATTTATATGGCACCTGTCTTGGCTTCAGGTTTTAACCAGTGTACTGCAGAGACATTGTAAGTTTTCTGGCGTGTAGTCAGAGTTATATAACGCTAAGAAATGTAAGAACTCATCAGTGCACAGCAAGCTTCCAGAAGCATTGCCATGTTAATGTGTCTGTGGAATGGGTAAGTATTGGCCTGGATGGTAGAGATGCCTTTAGTTTGTGATTATGGTTGGCATGGGCTGATTGGACTGAAGGGCCTGTTTCCGTGCTATGTGTCTCTATAAGAGATTGTTATTATTGCCCCAGCTCTGATCTCTGACCTCTGTGCTGGAAACTTCCGCATATCAACCGATGTGCACGGGGCAGAACCTCCAAGAGACGGCTGAGATGGAATAGCGCATAAGAGCCCAGCTTCCACCCTGCAGCACGTCCTCCCTGGTACTGGCTTCAGGAAGGTGCACACAGGCCACGGCACTCAAAGCTTCGCAGTGGGACTCGAACCTACAACCCTCTGATTCAGACCGAGGAGATTGCTAGTCGGTGAGCCGTATCCAAGAATTTGTGCATTCAGTGGACACCCCTTCACCAGAGATTGTGCAGATTGTGGGACTTGGCACAGAGAGTGACTGAGCTGAGCATTACTTTTCCACTTAAAGAGAAAGTGGATAATTACACAGGGAAGGAGAAGCAGAGATGATGTGAGATGAAGAAATGTGGGAGAAGGCTCGTTTGGAGTGGAGGTACTAGCACAGTGCAGTTGGGGCTGAATGGCCTAATTGTGGGCTGTAATTAATGCGAGGATATTCTATGCAGTTCTGATCTTGTGACCTTTAACTGCTGGATTCTCTGCAGGGTTGCACTAAGTTAACCGTGTAACATTGCTCATTCAGCCTGGACTGGTGTTTGCATGCCATTGGAAGGGTGCTCCCTCGATGGTTCATCTCACCCGATTCAACAGCCCCGTCTCTCTCTTTGTCCATTATGTACTGGTGTAGCTTTCTTTATACATTCCTGTTATAAACACTCTGTGTCATAAGATCCACATTCTAATGCATGCTTTAATTTGCCAGCTTCCATACACCTCTAATACACCTTGCTAAAATACACAGAGGTCAGTACACTGTCAGCAAGTCCCCCTTAGTTACATGTGGAGACTCCTTGACCCTGATCCAGCTCCCTTGGAGCCAGATCTCAGAGTGAACAGAATCTCTGAAGTTCCTATTTATATCTGTCAGCCAGGGCTCCCTGATGGGACCAGACTAATAGCCCCAATCGGGGAACTCATATTCTCTGGGGTCCAGCTGGTTGATCCCATTACAATCACTACACTTGCTTTCACACAGACTGGCAGTAACCAAGTGACTAACCTGATGTGTTGCTACCTCGATCTGAACTGTTATAGGATCCACTTGTCCCATGTTCACTCGCTTGGCTGTATGGGATTGTGGGAATGCTGTTCGTTTCGGCTAGTCGATAATCTGAAAGGAAATAAAGGGCGAACAATCTTAAATCAGATCCCAAACTCTAAACAAACACTTCCAGGACAGGGACCGTGTGGTGTTAGACACAGAGTAGACTCGCTTTACTCTTTCAAACTGAAAGTAAAGTTCGCTCTTACACTGTCTCCATCAAACACTCCCAGGACAGGTATAGCACAGAGTTAGATACCAAATGGATATTTGTCTTGGAGGTATAACAGTTATACAAAACTTGATATCCATCTGAGGTCACCGCACTTTCCATAAACTGGATTTTCTACACAGCTTGTTGTGGTCAGATTTCTAACCCTGATGACATGTGTGTTTGAAATCAGCATACCGAGCAGGTTATACACCATATTGTGGTTCGATTAACCTGTTCAGAATGCAGAGGAGCAGACAGAGTCTCATTGTAATTCCATTGACTCCAGCTGGTTTCCAGTAAAACACATTTTGGCCATATTGCCCATTCCTCTGGATCACTCTCTTCAGTTCCTCACCGCCCCTCGCTCCAACCAATAGCTTCTCAATTAAAATCCTTGTTCTCTGCCAAGTATGCCATAAAAAAACAAAATTTCCTGATTATCTTCTTCCCTTAGCCTCTGCACCTAATGAGTTTTCATCTTCAGTGACTTCCTCCACTTCAAACTCTTCATGTCTGTCCCTGTCAGAGTTTATAGCTCTCTTCTTTCTAAACCTCTACCTCTGTGTGAACTCCCAAACCAACGGCCCACATCCTTGATGTTAATATTTGAAGTGATCTTGCGAGTCTCATCAGATCGATTACAGATAAGGTCACCTCTGATCACTTTCTTCAAACACTCACTAATGATCCCCTTCGCTCCCACCCTCTCCCATTCCATTGGCAGTTCTGTAATTCCCTCAGTTTACTTACAGATATACTCGCTAGTCTTCAGCTCTTCAGAAACCTCAACATTTCTTCTAACCCTGATTTTCTCATCCTCACTCTGTGTCTTCATCTTTGAAGACTGAGTGAACTCCCTCTCCTATTCCCCCTCCAGTAGGTCCCCTCCCCTCACTATTCCTTAATTCCATTCCGCCAAGGCAAAGAATTCATACCAGAGAGGATTGAGTAGACGATTGGCCCCCAGAGAGGATTGAGTGGACGATTGACCCTCCCGCTACCAGATCCATCTGGATCACTGCTGACTCCTGATCCCATTAGTTCAAAATTGCTCATCATCATGGGTCATGATGATAACCGTCATCTCACCAGCTCATTCTTGACTGTCAGAAGTCATCAAACAGAGGTCTTTCAGCCCCTCTTAGCAAACCCCTATGACCACAATATTGTTAGGGAGCAGAGCAGTTTTCTCTGGACCAAGATTTATCCCTCACCTTACAGACGATTGGACACCATCACAATGGATATAGATTTACTTGCTGAACTGGAAGATTCATTTTCAGACATTTCGTCACCATACCAGGTAACATCTTCAGTGAGCCTCTGGATGAAGCACTGCTGATGATTCCTGCTTTCTATTTATATGTTTGGGTTTTATTTTTGGTTTCAAACCAGCGTCTACAGGAAAACAACACATACGGACCAAATATTGAACTGCAGAAGCAATCATCCTAACATCCACAAAGAAGGCTGCATCAGAACATTATTTCAACGAGCCACCACACACTGCAGCACAGAGGAACTACGCAGAGCAGGGGAAAATCACCTATACAGTGTATTCAAAAGAACAGGTACCCAATGAACACAGTCTGCCAATTTCTCAGCAACAAGCCCAAACAGGCAGACAAAACATGTCCAGAAACCCTAGCCACTCTCCCCTACATCAAAGACATCTCAGAAATAACTGCCAGGCTACTCAGATCCCTTGGCATCATAGTAGCCCACAAACCCACCAACACACTAAAACAGCAGCTAATGAATTTGAAAGACCCTATACAGACAACGAGCAAAACTAATGTCATTTACAAAATACCATGCAGGGACTGTAACAAACACTACATTGGACAAACAGGCAGAAAACTAGCCACCAGGATACATGAACACCAACTAGCCACAAAACGACATGACCCTCCCTCACTAGTATCCTTACATAAAGATAAGGAAGGACACCACTTCGACTGGGATAATACATCCATCTTAGGACAAGCCAAACAGAGACATGCACGATAATTCCTAGAAGCATGGCATTCCAACGGGAACTCTATCAACAAACACATCGACTTGGAGCCCATTTACCACCCCCTTAGAAAAAGAACAAAAAATTATACCACCACAGGAAATGACATCACCAACCCAAAACACCCAAATATATTAATAGAAAGCAGGAATCATCAGCAGTGCTTCATCTGGAGGCTCACTGAAGATATTGCAGCAGGTCAGGCAGCATCCGAGGAGCAGGAAAATCGACATTTTGGGCAAATTTTTCCTGCTCCTCAGATGCTGCCTGACCTGCTGTGCTTTTCCAGCACCACTCTAATCTTGACTCTGATCTCCAGCATCTGCAGTCCTCACTTTCACCTCACTGATGATGTTATCTAGTATGGTGATGAAATGTCTGAAAATGAACCTTCCAGCTCTGTGAGTAAATCTAGATCCAGGACCTCAACCTGAGCTACAAATCTTCTCAAAACTCATTAACATCGCAATGTTTGCTTATGAGAGCTCGCTGTGCATAATTGACAGCTACGTTACAACAGTGGTCACACACTAAAAACAGCATCAATAGCTTTGAATGGATTTCCTGAGGGTGCCATAGAAATGCAACACGTTCTCCCTTATGTACCTTTGTTGAGTTTGTTCTGCTCCATGATGTTGTACTGCATGGGGGATAGCTCCTGTTTGGTCTGTAGTGACGGTTTCCAGTGCTTGTCATTCAGATCAGCTCCGCTAGTGTTCATGTTGTTGCCCAGTGTGCTCTGGATAAGCTGGGTGGTGGCGTAGGGAGTGGGCTGTGCTGTTTGGTTCAGGCAGCGACCCTCCTTCAGGTTGGGGCTGTTGAAGGTTTTCATCTCATTGATCTTGTTGCTCAGGTCCATGTCTCCGTAGACAGCTGACTCGGGTAGCAGTAGGTTGGTCTGTTTATTCTCCAGCTGGTTGTTATAGTTGGCGATACAGTCAGCTGAGCAGGAGGGAGGAAGAGACAAAGTTAGAATGCAGAGCAAGAGGACTGTCAAATCTCACAATAGGTGCATTGTTCCCTCTTCCACAGTTATAGAGGCTTAGAGATGTACAGCATGGAAACAGACCCTTCGGTCCACTTTGTCCATGCTGACCAGATATCCCAACCCAATCTAGTCCCACCTGCCAGCACCCGGTCCATATCCCTCCAAACCCTTCCTGTTCATATACCTTTTAAATGTTATAATTGTACCAGCCTCCACCACTTCCTTTGACAGCTCATTCCACACATGTACTACCCTCAGCGTGAAAAGGTTGCCCTTCAGGTCTCTTTTATATCTTTCCCCTCTCATTCTAAACCTACACCCTCTAGTTCTGGACTCCCCCACCCCAAGAAAAAGACTTTGTCTATTTATCCAATCCATGTCCCTCATGCTTTTATAAACCTCTATAAGGTCACCCCTCAGCCTCCGACGCTCCAGGGAAAACAGCCCCAGCCTATTCAACCTCTTCCTATAGCTCAAACCCTCCAACCCTGGCAACATCCTTGTAAATCTTTCCTGAACCCTTTCACATTTCACAACATCTTTCTGATAGGAAGGAGACCAGAATTGCACGCAATATTCCAACAGTGGCCTAACCAATGTCCTATACAGCCACAATGTGACCTCCCAACTCCTGTACTCAGTATACTGACCAATAAAGGAAAGCATACCAAAAGCCTTCTTCACTATCCTATCTACCTGCGACTCCACTTACAAGAAGCTATGAACCTGCACTCCAAGGTCACTTTGTTCAGTAACACTCCCTAGGACCTTACCATTAAGTGTATAAGTCCTGCTAAGATTTGCTTTCCCAAAATGCCAAAATCCCCAAATTTTCCCAAAAAGCTCCCACCATTCCCTTGATCTTCACTCTCATACAGTAGTTAATATTGCCAGTAAAGCCACTGCCCCCAAATAAACATACACAGACATGAATAAGAGGAGAAGTAGAGCAAATGGTCTACTCTTGTTTCTAATACACATATAGAATGGGACTTAGCCAATGAAAGAGCCCAACCTGGCCGGCTGTAGGTAGTAAGGTTGCTATCACTGTTGGCATTGGTGGAGGTGCAGCAGTTGATGCTACAGTCATTGTGATTGGTTCCTGTGTTGGGCCAGGTATCTGCTAGCCAGGGTTGGTTTGAATCTCCAATGTTTAGTAAACCTGGTCTGGTAAGGGGGGAAACAAAATTCATCACTTTCACAGTAAAGAAGACATGAACTCCCCCATCTCGCATCACATCCTTTGTTACTCAGCCACATAGAGGAGATTTGAACCTCTTACAGTGACAATCTCAGACACAATTTCTGCCTCCCTTTTCTTCTCCTCCATTCCATTGCTCCCCTGCTCTGTATTGAGTTAGGATTATCAGCCCAGAATTTAGTGTTTTAAATTTTTCATATCCCTCCATGACCCGCTCCCATCCGATCTCTCCCCTCTCTTGATGCTCTCGAAATTTTCTGCGTTTCCCCCAATTCAGGTTCCCAGCAACATTCCTGATTTTCACCATTTCATAATCGGTGGCTATTCCTTTAACTACACTCACATTCTTACACACATATTCTCTCACACGCACAGACAATAATACACTCACACACAATCGTGCACTCTCACACACACACATACAAACTAACACAAATATACTCACACCCACAC
>NC_057721.1:81178236-81220355 GCF_004010195.1 Chiloscyllium plagiosum
ACAGTAACACACATGCGCATATACACAGACACACACTCTCTCTCCCTTTCTCACACACACACACCCACACAAACACATGCACACACATACAGACACTCAGACGCACAGTAACACACTCGCACGTGCACACACGCACACACACACACACTCTCTCTCTCTCTCTCTCCCCCACCTGGCCTGACTAACCCCAGTTGACCCAGCCCAGGTCTCTGCCCTTGCCCAAGTAACCACTTCACATTCAGCTTACCTTGCTCCGCTGCTCACACTTTCACCCCCTCTCTGATAGGCCACTGTAACCAAAAACAAATGCATCGTGTTAGACACCACACAGTGGGTGAATCAATGAATAATCGCTAGCCCCACATCTCTGTAAATCCCAACCGTTTAATTCCTAGGAGGATTCCATGGATCAGCTTTGGGGAAATGGTATAACAAAGAACTGCAGGGGCTGAGGATCTGAAGCAAACAAAAAGCAGAAAGTGCTGGAGAAACACAGCAGGTCTGGCAGCATCTGTGGAAGGAAAGCAGAGTTCACATTTCGTGTCCAGTGACCTTTCCTCACTCAGAAGTGATTGCCACTGGGAAGTCATCAATATGCTAATATCAGGGGCTGGGGCAAGAAAAGGAAATAGAGACACAGCCCAGAGAGAGAAAGAAAGAATGTTAATCAGAAAAAGGAATTGTTGACAGTAAGCAGGGCAGAAGAGAAGCTAGATAGGTGATAATGGGGCTGTGAGTGGTGGAAAGTAAGATGACTGTGCTGAAAGTGACTCATTTCATAGCAGGGCCTTACCGCCGGAAGGAATCAATATTGACTTTAACAACTTTTGGGTCTGAGCAGCTCCTTCCACATTCCTAATGGAAGGCTTTTGACCAAAACGTCAATTTTCCTGCTCCTCAGATGCTGCCTGACATGTTGTGCTTTTCCAGCAACACACTCTCAGCTCCTTCCACATCCTACCCACCCCCACACCCTGGGCTTGTTAAGGCATGAGGATCTTTCATCACAGCCAACCCATTTTCATCCACTCACAGTCCCATTAGCACCTACCTATCACTTCTCGTCTTCCCTGGCTTACTATCTGTCTGTCTATCCTTTCTGCTCTATCTCCATCTATCTCGGAGAGATCTTGGTGTCTATGTCCATAGATCCCTGAAAGTTGCCACCCAGGTTGTTGTGAAGGCATATGGTGTGTTAGCTTTTATTGGGAGAGGGATTGAGTTTCGGAGCCACAAGGTCATGCTGCAGCTGTACAAAACTCTGGTGCAGCTGCACTTGGGAGTATTGCACACAGTTCTGGTCACCGCAAGGATGTGGAAGTTTTGGAAAGGGTTCAGAGGAGATTTACTAGGATGTTGCCTGGTATGGAGGGAAGGTCTTACTAGAAGAGGCTGAAGGACTTGAGGGTGTTTTCATTAGAGATAAGAAGGTTTAGGGGTGACTTAATTGAAACATATAAGATAATCAGAGGATTACATAGGGTGGACAGGGAGAGCCTTTTTCCTCAGATGGTGATGGCTAGCACGAGGGGACATAGCTTTAAATTGAAGGGTGATAGATATAGGACTGATTTCAGAGGTAGTTTCTTTACTCAGAGAGTAGTAGGGGGCGTGGAACGGCCTGCCTGCAACAGTAGTAGACTTGCCAACTTTAAGGTCATTTAAATGGTCACTGGGTAGGCATATGGACGAGAATGGAATAGTGTAGGTTAGATGGGCTTCAGCTTCAGTTCCACAGGTCAGCACAACATCAAGGGCTGAAGGGCCTGTACTGTACTGTGCTGTAATGTTGTGTCTGTTCACTCCTTTTCCTTCCCAGCTTCTGTTATCAGGGTAATATAGCACCCCAGGATGCCATATTACCCTGATGACAGAATTAATACAGCATCATAGGGTGCTATGTTACCCTTAGGATGGCACAGTGACTCACAGTGCCAGGGATCCGGGTTCGATTCCTGCCTCAGGAAACTGTCTGTGTGGAGTTTGCACATTCTCCTCGTGTCTATGTGGGATTCATAGAATCCATACAATGTGGGAACAGGCCATTTGGCCCAACAAGTCCACACCAACCCTCTGAAGAGTGACCCACTTCCCCACCTATCACCCTGAATAATGCACCTGGACACTACGGGCAATTTAGCATCCCCAATTCACCTAACCTACACATCTTTGGATTGTGGGAGGAAACCGGAGCACTCACAGGGAGAATGTGCAAACTCCACACAGACAATCGCCTGAGGCTGGAATCGAACCCGGGCCCCCCGGTGCTGTGAGGCAGCAGTGCTAACCACTGAGCCACCGCCGATACCCCCTGGTTGCTCCAGTTTCCTCCCAAAGGGTAGGTGGATTGGCTGTGCTAAATTACCCATATTGCGCAGGCTCGGTGGGTTAGCCATGGGAAATGTGGGATTACAGGGATAGGGTAGAGACGTGAGACTGGGTGGGTTGCTCTTGGAGGGTCAGTCAGTGTCGACTCATCACCTACTCCTGTTTTGGGATTCTGTGATTTAGAGCGCCAGCACAGACACAATGGGCAGACTGGCCTTTTTCTGCACCAGTACAATTTTATGATTTCCTAGCTGCTACTGATGAAGGGTCACTGGATCGGAAACTTTAGCTCCATTTCTCGGTGCACAGATGCCGTGTTTCTCCTGCAGCTTCTGTTTTTGTTTGTTGCTGGAAATGATACCAGTTTCTTGTCATGCTGCTCCTCACAGATTATTTGGTGGTTCCTGAGCCCCACAGCGATGGAGAACCACAGTCCGAACTAAGAACGGAATGAGCACTTCTTCACTTGATCGCCTTAATAGCAGCGTATGTAAATGGGCCTTCGACACAAATATTATGAAACCAAGTCAGAGGCAAGGAATACTGCAATGAGTAACTCAGCTCTTAACTCTCCCCAAAGCCTGTGCACTATCTACAAGGGACAAACCATTGACCATAAACTCAACTGGACTCGCCACATAAACACAGTGGCTACAACATCAGGTCAGAAGCTAGGAATACAGAGGTGCGTTACTCACCTCCTGACTCCCCAAAGCCTGTCCACTATCTACAAGGCATAAGGCAAGAGTGTGCTGGAATGCTCCTCACTTGCCTGGATGGGTGCAGCTCCAACAGCACTCAAGAAGCTTGACACCATCCAGGACAAAGTAGCCTGCTTGATTGACACCACATCCACAAACAGCCTCTCTCTTCACATCGATGCTCAGTAGCAGTAGTGTGTACTATCTACAAGATGCACTGCAGGAATTCACTAAAGGTCCACAGACAGCACCTTTCAAACCCGTCACCACTTCCATCTGGAAGGACAAGGGCAGTAGGTACATGGGAATAACACCGGTTGCAAATTCCCCACCAAGACACTCACCATCCTGACTTGGACAAATATTGTCATTCCTTCACTGTCGCTGGGTCAAGACCCTGGAACTCCCCCCAAGGGCTTTGTGGGTCAACCTACAGCACATGGACTGCAGCGGTTCAAGAAGGCAGCTCACCCCCACCTTCTCAAGGGGCAACTAGGGACAGGTAACAAATGCTCATCTAGCCAGGGATGCCCATGTCCAAAAAAAGTTGTTTAACTATGTCAATGTCAGGACCAGTGTTCCCAGTATCAGTGCAGTCCATATACAAGCAGCAATCCCCTTCAAGTCACTAACACAAAGATCAGGCTTCTCTGTCAGACCAGTGCTTATCATGTGATTACGTTGAGAGAAAAAGTCCAGTCAGCTTTTGTTGAACATTTCCCCTCAGCCAAAGAAACTCCAGTCAAATCACCTATTCTCTGTGCACACACGCACTCTAACCCTGGTCCATTATGCTCAGCAACATTCTCGGGGTGAGTAAGATGCAGGCAGGTGACAGAAAAGGGCCAGAACATATAGATCTCAAAAGGCTGACAATACAGGAGCAAGTGCAAGTCCTTGGAGAAAGAACAGTGTGTTGGATGTGTTCACAAAGTCAGTGGAGGAATGATGGGCAGAGTGGCCTCTTTCTGCACCGTACGATTCTATGAAGAGACCATTCAACCCATCAGATATTAGCTGATCTACATCAGAACCCCATTGAAATCTTGAGACCTTGCTGTTCAGAAAGGCAGGTTTAAAATTTGACGATGGACTGAGAATCTCACACAGATGTTCATTGTTGGTCAATAATGTTAAAAATTAGTCTCGAAATAAGGTTGAGCCAGAGTTGTGGGGGAAGCTGTCCAGGAGCAGAAGGCAGCATCATAACAGCAAGATAACAACATTCCAGCGCAGGAAAACATGAAAGAAACTGGAATATTTACCTGTCGGTGTGAATGTGAAAGAGGGGACTGAAAGAAAGAAGCAAAAGAGAGGTTATCTGACTGTAGGAAGTGGGGGAGGCATTTGTAAATTGTTGTGACAAAACAAATCTGCAAGATGAAATTCAAACTCATTCTACCTACAGTTCCTCTCCATCCCAAACTCCGGAGAATTCAATGATTGCTTAATCTGTCCATGCACCAATAGAATTTCAGGCAAAATGTGATTAACTCCTCAATCCCATCTGGATACTCAATAATTCCAAGCTCGCTGACAGTTCCCCCCTTATGTTAAGACAGTCAGGTTAAAGAGCAGAAACACTGACAGTGGTTCAGAGACACCAAAGCTGCTTGAAGATCCTACAATGGATTCCAGGGCTTCCCCTGACTGCTCTGTCAAGCCAGGAATCCATCAGCCCACCATGAGTAAACAATACCAGTCTTTTCCATCTCTTTCCTCAGCTTGAACCTACTCGTCCATGTTTATAGTCACATGGGGATTCGACATGTTCAAATCTGCTTCCTGCTTTCAATTTGGGAGTCAGATACATCTTAAAAAAAAAAGACTTGCTCAATATTCTAAAATAAGTCAGAGTGTGTTCACCAAATCCTCTATTAAATCAGGAATGGTGTTTACTGTATCCTCCATTAAATCAGGGACTGTGTTTAGTTTGCACAGACACAGTGGGCTGAAGGGTCTGTTCCTGTGCTGTATTGTTCTAAGTAAATCAGGGACTGTGTTTACTGTATAGTTTATTAAATCAGGGACTACATTTATTAAATTCTCCATTAAATGAGGAACCGTGTTTATTAAATCCTCCATTAAATCAGGCTCTGTGTTTCCTGTATCATTTCTAATTCAGGACATTGTTTCACTCTTGGGCCTGAGCTAAAGAAATGAAACAGAATACATTTAAAAATTGACCAGGAAGCAAAGAGAAAAAGGAGTGTCAAGAATAAAAAGATGAAGAGATGGAAACAATGGAGATTGTAATGATGCTACTTGTCCCTGCAGGAGTTCTACACTATTGCCGTTTTATTGTAAAGAGACAATTTGCCGAAGTTTTATATTTTGCTCTCAGGACAAATTGTAAAAGTGCCATATTCAAACAATCACAATCAACTATTAACACCAAAGTTGCTCAATCATGGAATCCCAGCTAACAGTAATTGTTTCCTTTTGTGCTTTGCAAACATTGGCTGGTTGTGTACAGCCTGTATTCTTCATATGTTCAGTAGCTTACATACTGCTTGATTGGATCAGCCAATGGTTGGGACTCAGGCTATGTACCTGGCATCATACTGGCACTGAAACTTATACAGGATGCTGCTTAACTGTAAAACACGACTCACACAAATACCACGCAGTAGAACTGTGAAGGCACTACTAACTACACCAACAAGTTGGCAGCATGGTGCCTCGGTGGTTAGCACTGCTGCCTCAGAGCACCAGGGACCCAGGTTCGATTCTAGCCTTGGGTGACTATCTGTGTGAAGTCTTCAAGTTTTCCCCATGTCTGCATGAATTTCCTCCCACAGTCCAAAGATGTGCAGGTTAGGTGGATTGCCCCATGATGTCCAGGGATGTGCAGGCTGGGTGGATTAGCCTGGGGAATACAGGATTGTAGGGAGGGTGGAGGCTTGGGTCTGGGTGGGATGCTCTTTGGAAGGTTGGTGCAGACCTGATGGGCCAAATGGCCTCTTTCTGCACTGTTGGGTTTCTCTGAGCACTAAATAAAAGATAATCTGTCAAGGTAATAATGTGACTCCTTTATGTTTGTTGGAAGAGACAGACACTCTGAGGGGGGGGGTTGGGGGGGTCAGTGTTCTGCAAACAAAAGGAATATGTTCAAGTCTTGCTCCTTTTTGAATTACCCAGCAGTTTGAGGAACCCTAGGGCTTTCTCCATAGCAACACCTCAACCAATTAGAATTGACTTGCGAACCAATGAACAGCAAGTTGTTGTGGTGGTTTGAAATTTGGCATTCTTGCATCAGTCCTGATGAGTACCAGGTGGAATATTTTGATGCCAAATCTCTTTCCAGCAATATTTAGGTTCAGTAATACCTAGTGAACTCTCATTCTAACTGCACATAATATATTATTGAGACAGTGCAAGTCACCGCTGAACTCTCTCAGTGAGGAGACCGTCAGTATCTAAGTGTGAAGAGGCCATTTGGCCCATTCCACCCATACTGTCCACCAATTTGTCTCAACCATTTTTGCAGCTTCTCAGCTTCAGGTCTATGACAAATCCTAAGAACATAAGAAACAGGAGCAGAAGTAGACCCTTTGGCCCATTCAGCCTGTTCCACCAGTCAATAGGATAATGGCTGATCCCAGATGTTCCTCATCTCCACTTTCTTGCCTTTCCTTATAACCCTAGATTCCCCGATTGATCAAGAATCGATCTCAGCCTTAAATATCCACAAGGACTTTGTCTCCACAGCTCTCTGAGGCAAGGAGTTCTAAAGACTCACAACCCTTTGAGAGAAGAAATCCCTCCTCATCTCAGTCTTACATTGGCACCCCTTTATTTTGGTGCCCTCTGTCCCCAGACTCTCCAATGAGGGGGAACATCCTCTCAGGATTCACCCTATCAAGCCCCTTAAGAATCCTAAATGTTTCAATGAGATCACCTCAAATTCTTCTAAACTCCAAACTGTTTGGTCTCTGCTCATAAGATAATCCCTCCATCCCAGGGATCATCCTAGTGAACCTTCTCTGAGCTGCCTCCAATGAAATGATATCTTTCCTTAAATAAGGGGGACTAGAACTGCCCACAGTATTCCAAGAGTGGTCTTCCCAGTACCTTTTACAGTTGCAGTAAGACTTCTCTACCATTAAACTCCAACTCTGGCTCCTATTCTCCTAAACCCAATCCCTTCAGGGACCTTGACTCATTTCTCTCTATGCAGACCCATCTATCAACACCACTCCTCCTGCCCATCCAGCACATTCTGCTGTACCATGCTTACCCTCCCTAACCCCAACCCTCAGCTTCTGTGCCACCTTCTCCAGCTCTCCAATGCCCTCATGTTACCCATGGTTTCCAATGGCCAAATGCCCAATTTGATGTTGAGTAATGAGGTGGTTGCACCATGTTCCTCATTAAACAGGTTTCTTTGTTGTCTTTCTTTTGTATCTCCTTTGATACACGACAAGGTTATTTATCAAAGGAACACACAGGTAACTGCGGTTACAATATTGTAGAAAGAAACAAAGCAGGATGTTGTTCAAAATTATTTTAGGGAGGGTGGAGGGTGGAGAGGATGAAGTTGGAGACAAACAAGTTGTGTTTGCAATGACAGTATTTCTTTGAAAAAAGAACTGGGGATGAACAATTTGGTGGTTTGATGGGAATGTGAAACGAGCTTTTTAAAAACAGGTGGTTGGGAGTGAGTGAGCAATTAAACAAACGATAGGAAAAAGAACAGAGAAAATGTACAGCCCAGGAACAGGCCCTTCGGCCCTCCAAGCCTGAACTGATCCAAATCTACTGTCTAAACCTGTCGCCCAATTCCTAAGCATCTGTATCCCTCTGCTCCCCACCTACTCATGCATCGGTTTGGATGCATCTTAAATGAATCTACCGTGCCTGCCTCTACCACCTCTGCTGGCAACACCTTCCAGACACCCACTACCCTCTGTGTAAAGTACTTGCTGCATGTATCCCCCTTAAACTTTCCACCGCTCACCTTAAAAGCATGACCTCTCGTTATTGAATCTCTTTATTGGAGGGTTTGAGCTACAGGGAGAGGCTGAATCGACTGGGGCCTTCAGAGACTGAGGGGTGACCTTATAGAGGTTTATAAAATCAAGACGGGCATGGATAGGGTAAATAGACAAGGTCTTTTCCCTGGGGTGGGAGGGTCCAAAACTAGAGGGCATAGTGGAAAGAGTTGAAACTTTATTGCTGGAACAGCACAGCAGGTCAGGCAGCATCCAGGGAACAGGAGATTCGACGTTTCGGGCACAGGCCCTTCTTCAGGAATTCCTGAAGAAGGGCCTGTGCCCTAAACGTCGAATCTCCTGTTCCCTGGATGCTGCCTGACCTGCTGTGCTGTTCCAGCAATAAAGTTTCAACTTTGATCTCCAGCATCTGCAGACCTCACTTTCTCCTCATAGTGGAAAGAGACCTATGGGGCAACTTTTTCATGCAGTGGGTGGTACGTGTAAGGAATGAAATGCCAGAGGAAGTGGTGGAGGCTGGTAGAATTGCAACATTTAAAAGGCATTTGGATGGGTATATGACTAGGAATAACCGCAGTTACCTGTGTGTTTCTTTGATAAATAACCTTGTCGTGCATCAAAGGAGATACAAAGGAAAGATAATGAGGAACGTGGTGCAACCACCTCATTACTCAACATCAAATTGGGCATTTGGCCATTGGAAACCATGGGTAACATGAGGGCATTGGAGAGCTGGAGAAGGTGGCACAGAAGCTGAGGGTTGGGGTTAGGGAGGGTTAGCATGGTACAGCAGAATGTGCTGGAATGGGCAGGAGAAGTGGTGTTGATAGATGGGTCTGCATAGAGAGAAATGAGTCAAGGTCCCTGAAGGGATTGGGTTTAGGAGAATAGGAGCCAGAGTTGGAGTTTAATGGTAGAGAAGTCTTACTGCAACTGTAAAAGGTACTGGAGGGATATGGGCCAGGTGCTGACAGGTGGGACTAGATTGGGTTAGGATATCCGGTCGGCATGGACGGGTTGGATCGAAGGGTCTGTTTCCGTGCTGTACATCTCTGTGACTCTCTGACTCTGAACAGCTGGTATCTGACCTCATTACGAACGCATGTGTCCCTCTTTCATTCTGAAGATGGTTGTGCCCAGGTTAATCTCATGGAGATGATTCAAACTATGGATGCTCTTCACTCAGTCTCTTCGAGTCTGAGGGTATTCACGAGGATAATGATGATGGACGTGAAGAAATTATTCAACTACAGGGAGATTCACAATGATGACCAAGTCTCTCGCACAGATATACAAATGCAGATATGGATACATATACACACTCATATACAGATTCACCTGCAAACATCCATGTACAGGTACGTATTTACAACCATGTTGGCACACGAGAGTGATTCTTATATTGTTTCAGCTAAGGGTCAATACTATCAAGTTTCATAAAGAAAAAAAGAAATTGCTGGAAAAGCTCAGCAGGTCTGGCAACATCTGTGGAGCGAGAAATCAGAGTTAACGTTTCGGGTCCGGTGACCCATCCTCAAATATACCAGTCTCATGGTTGGCTTCTCTCCTCACAGCTGAGTGAGTATTCCCCCTCCACTTTACTAAACTCACCTCATTAATGACCTGCCCATTCTCCAGCGTGCCCCTCGTGTCTGACTCTCTCTTCATTATACAACTTGGTCCAGTCACAATAACTTCCCACTGCCGGGATATCCCAGAACAGACAGGTATCCCCCTTAGATAGTCAGCGTGCGCACAGATGGGGACCATCAGAGCAAGCTGCCCTGCATCAGTCCTGACATTTGTCCCTGAGATGGCAGACAGGGGGGGGATGGTGGTGTTTTGTGGACAGGAACCTGGAGGCCCTGGTGGACAGTGTGGCATCTCCATCCTTCAAAAACCCAGAATTTGACAATTGCACACCATCGTCGGCCTGATCTGTGGTTGTTGCCTGGGTCAGTGCAGTCTCTGCCATCTGGAGGAATGCCCAGAACTCAATGGCTTGTCAGGGTATGGATCACCATCTGCTACTGACCTAGCTCCCAGCAAGCCTCCTGCTCCAGCCCTCTCGCTATTGCCTGTAGCATCCTCCCTCACTCACTGACACCCACACCCCGATATCACTCTGTGCTGCCTGCTCCCTCACTCAGAACACTCTCCAACTCCCACCAACACTAACAGCTGAGACATCCAGTTTCATCTTCCCTTAATACCCACCTCTCTCATGTATCGGGGGGAAATGCCCACAATACGGCACAAAGAGCCAAGCTGAGTGGTGGACTTTCCAACATTCAGCTCCTCAACATTACAAGGAGAGGGTCCTGACTCCAGCCACTCCGAGTGACTGACGGACTGTGTCTATGTCCCTGGAATGGTCTTATTGACTTACTGGGCTGACATTCTCTGAATGGAGGCTCTCTCTCTCTCTCGACTCGACAGAGGAATATTGGCAACCATGACAAGCTTCCTGGCTTTGTGTCTGTGGCAAAAGGCAAGGCAGGACAGCAATCATGTGAGCCTGGGATCTCCAACTGAGAGAGAGTGAGTGAGTGAGCACGCTGAGAGTGAGTGAGTGAGTGAGCACGCTGAGAGTGAGTGAGTGAGCACTGTGTGATTAAGTGAGTGATTGAGCACTGTGAGAGTGAGTGAGTGAGTAGTGAGCACTGTGAGAGTGAGTGAGTGAGCACTGTGAGAGTGAGTAAAGAGGATGGATATACAGCCTGGTGCACTCCCTGAGCTGGGTGTGTGTCCCTCAGCACACAGTGCCCTTCTTGTAGCTTTATAGTGAGAATTAGCAGGCAGCCTGAGGGGTAGAGTCAGACTGTAAATGGATCAGAGAGGTGTCATGAGGGTTCTTCAAGGCTAGCACATGTCAGATGCCAATGTGCGTGGATGTGGGCTGTGTGTGGCTGGTGTTGATGGAGTGTGTCCTGAGATGTTGGTGCCCAGTGTCTAACATGTAGGTCCTTTGGACCGAGCTATGATCTGACTTGGCCAGGTGCCCACTCAGTCTGGTGAGGCAGGAATTCTCAGCGTCTAGTTTATGGCTGGTGGTGGGATAGATAGCTCCATATTAATGAGGGGAGATGGGCAATAAGTAAGGTCATTAACAAGTGACAATCCCTCTTTAACAAATAACTTGCCTCTGCCTGCTGGGAATCTCATCTTGATGTCCTGAACTCTATTAGAGAACTTCATTGGGGTGGTTGAAATATTGAAATAGGTTCTCCTAGATTCTCACCCAATCCAAACAGATTTCCATTTACAGCTCATGTCATTCTAACGACTATAAGATTTCACCCAGAGATACATTCAGAAATAGGTAAATATTTATAAACTGATATATACATACACACACATATATATAGTCACGCATACACACTAATACAGAGAGAGAGACACGTGCATATATGTTATTTACAAATGTACACACACAAACATAAGCAGACACACATATACAAACATACACAACTTTTACATTATATACAGACACACACATATAAACACATACACACACTCATGCACATAGATATGCACACACACATGCGAACATACACTCTTCAAAAACATGCCCAAGCACACACACATATGAAGACACATGCACACCCAGACACACATCCACTTAAAAAACACCTAGACACACACACACCCATATACACACTTACCGACAATGGACTATCGAAATTACACAAACTAGGAACATTATGACTGAATGGGTGGAAGAGGGAATCAGGTTTCATTTTCTGTAGAATTTGAAATTAGTTTCAGTAAAGTCAGGGGTCATTTTATTCAGGAGAGGTGAAGGGGAAAAGAGCTTTAGCAGTAATTAATAATTAATAAACAGGGAAATGAAGAGTCCATATCAATCAGGACAAAGATGGAAAGGAGCTGTTAAGGAAATGCAATCAGAGAAAGCCGAGGTAAATTCACAGAGTAGTACTTATGTAACACAGGGAGGTCTAGATCAAATATCAATAAACAAAACCGAGTGACATTAAAACAAAGGTAGAAAAATAGGAGGACAGTGCTGATAGTTTGCTTGGGTGTGTTGTCTGTCTGACACTGACCTTGTTGAATGGATTCTAATGAAGAATCGAAGGCTGTTTGTCAATGTTTGTGGACAGTGTAAAATTAGCTGGTCTGGCGAATGATGCAGGAACCAGACACTGTCAGGACCAGGCAAAACATCAACACAGAGAATCCAGTGTGGAGGCATGTGAGCTCATCCACCATGGGAACAAAGAGATTGAGATTTGTGATCAGGGTGACAGAGCAGAGCAGTGAGCATTAGGATTCAAAGCACAGAAATGACAAAAAAAAATTGAATGGTGGCTTTAAGACAAATTAATATTAGAATGTTGGCCTCAGCTCAGGGGGATTACAGTACAGGGAGTGTGTTGCAGTGAGAGTGAGGGACATGCTAAGGGCCAGGGGAAGCCATAGGGGCTTTGGGTGGTGAGGATGATGTTTTGGGAATTGGGAGTGGTAGGACAGTGTTGGCACAAGGGTGAGAGGGAGGGGCAGGTATATTGGGGGATGGGGGGTAAGGAGGGAGCAGGTGAAGAGTGGGAAGTGAGGGGCAAAGTGGATGCGCGGAGAGGCACCTTTAACATTCACCCCCTCCACCACTGATGCTCAGCTGCAGCAATGTGTCTATATCCAAGATTCATGACAGTGACTCACTGAGGATCCTTACACAGCGCCTTCCAAACCCACGACCACTTCCATCTAGAAGGACGAGGGCAGCAGATACATGGGAACACCACCCCCTGCGAGTTCCCCTCCAAGCCACTCACCATCCTGATTTGGTAATATATCGCTGTTCTTTCACTGTCACTGGGTGAAAATCCTGGAATTGCCTCCCTGACAGCACTGATGGTGTATCTGTGCCTCATGAACAGCAGCAGCTACACACAGGTCAAACCATCTCTACTCTCTTCAACTGGCAGTAAACTGAAAATAATACTCTCACTACACTGAAATTAAATCTCCCTCTACACTATCCCCATCAAATGCTCCCAGGACAGAGAAGCACGGGGTTAGATACAGAGTAAAGCTCCCTCTACACTGTCCCCATCAAACATTCCCAGGACAGGTGCAGCATGGGGTTAGATACAGGGTAAAGCTCCCTCTACACTGTCCCCATCAAACACTCCCAGGACAGGGACAGCACGGAGTTAGATACAGGGTAAAGCTCCCTCTACAGTGTCCCCATCTAACACTCCCAGGTCAGAGACAGCACGGAGTTAGATACAGAGTAAAGCTCCCCCTACACTTTCCCCATCAAACATTCCCAGGACATGGACAGCACAGGGTGAGATACAGAGTAAAGCTCTCTCTACACTGTCCCCATCGAATACTCCCAGGACAGAGACAGCACAGGATTAAATACAACATAAAGCTCCCTCTACCCCTACACAGTGAAGGGAAAACCATGTCACCTTTCCTCATACCAGCGTAGCTGCTGGTTAAACCGCTGCGTTTCTTTCGGTGTCGGTACAGCCAGATACTGAAGACCATCAGGATGATCCAACACGCCGCACCAATCCCAGCGATGAATGCCGGCTGTTTCACCACATCGGAAATCTGCTGGGATAGGCTGACCTGGTCATCTGACTGCTCTGGGCTCAGTCTTCCGAAAGAATCTGCGGGAGAACATGAAAGCAGGTTCAGAGAAAGCTGCCATTACTGGGGGGTAGTGTCTTATTGAGACCAGCTCATTTTCTGATATAAACAGTCACGCTGCAGTGGCAGGTGCTGCCCACTGGATGATGCAACAGAGTAAGTTTCTGCAGGTTATCCTGTCATGAAAATGACACGTTAAAATATTACAGATCCTTGAAATCGCAAACAAAGACTCAGAAAATGCAAAACATCCAGGAAGAGAAAAATGGAGTGAACATTTCAGACTTGCAATTACAACAAACAATGATTGGTGGGATGAGGACATCACTGGCCAAACTAGCATTTATTGTCCATCCCTAATTGCCCAGAGGGCAATTGAGAATCAACTACATTGCTGTGGGACTGGAGTCACCTGTAGGCCAGACCAGGTAAGGATGTCAGGTAATGACATTAGTGAACCAGATGGGATTTTCCAAGAATCAGCAATGGTTCACCATTAGACCATCTTTCTATTCCAGATTTTTATTGACTTCAAATGTTTGCCATCTGCCATGTCAGGGAGGTTGGGATGTTGGGGGCAAGGTGCTGCAGGTTTCAAATCCATGTCCTCAGAACAATAGCCTGGAGTTCTGGATCACTGGCCCAGTAACATTAGACTGAACCATCCTCAGAAGAGGTGGATAGGACTGGGGACAAAAACTGAGAAAGAGGGTGGGAGAGTGAAGGAGATCAGGATGGAGAGAATGGTTGATATGGATGGAGAGAAACTGAGAGGTAATGATAGAGAGGCAGACACAGGGATAGAGACTGAGCAGAGCGAGACAGACACACAGAGAGTTCAGAAAAGCTGACACAGGGAAAGAGAGTGTATGAGAGACTGAAAGAGACAGACAGGAGACAAAAGACGTGGATGGACAGAAGGAGGCAGGCAGACATGGGGAAAGAAACAGACAGAGAAGGAGACAGAGAGAGACTGACAGAGTCAGACAGAGTGAAACGGAAAGAGAGAAATAAGAGCAGGTTAACAAAGCGAGGGAGATAAACAGACAGAGAAAGAGAGAGAGACACAGACAGAGAGAGAGAGAGAGAGAAAGAGAGAGAGACAGAGAGAGAGAGATTTAGGGGCACCATTCTTTCTTGGACAGCCTTTCAGCTCAAGGACATTTTTATTAACTGCTGATTCCCAGACAAGATGATGTCAAATTCCCAAGCTGAGATGCCGACGAGGAAAGCATCACAGAGACATAGGCAGAATCAGAAACCAGTCAGTGGCAGTAATGGATGGCTGGTGAGAGAGTGAAAACACTGGAAGATCACATTTACCCAAACAGACAGTGGCATGTTTCAGGCAGAGGGACTGCTCACTGTCAGCTCTGGAACACAGGCTGATCGGGACACACACACTCACTCACCAAGTTGAATGTACTGAGCTTCACTCTTCACCCCATGGCCTGCTCTGTTGCTGGCTGCCACCTCGACACGATAGCGCACCCCAGGGGCGAGAGATGGGATGACGACGGACAGCGCTGTGCCCGCCACTGTCCGGTTAATGTGGTAGCGGCTCTCATTCCCCAGGCACCAGACCTACGGCAGGGAGCAGAGAGAGGGTTACAGCAGCTTTCAGCCCCATGGTTGTCAGTTTACCCATTAACAGCACACACTTACGCTCACACACACTTACATTCACACACACTCACACTCTCACACACAGACTCACACACACACACATTCACACTCACACACACTTACACACACCCACTCACATACACACACACACATTCAGGCATATACTCAAACACTTTGCACACACAGACACATACTCACACAGACACACTCACTCTCACACATCTTTGTGCACACGCACTCAAACACACAGAAGTACAGTCACACACACACAAAAGGTTCCCAATGTTACTAGTGGATAAGTCAGATCGCAAAAGGAAACCTGATTTGATGGATCATTCCCTTTTATTTGAACATGGCAATCATCTTGGGGTCAGTTAGCTCAGTTGGCTGGATAGCTGATTAGTCATTCAGCCTGATGCCAACAGTGTGGTTCCATTCCCACACCGGCTGAGATTACCGTGAAAGACTCTCCTTCTCAATCTCCCCCCTCACTTCAGGTTAAATCGCCACCAATCATCTCTCTCTAATGAGAGAGCACTTCTCTGGTCTGAAAAGACTGTGGTGACTTTACCTTTCATTGAAACAGAAGCACAAGGCTGAAGAATCTCTTTTACAACAAATGTTTATTCCATCATGGGGAAAATGGTAAAATGAAATAAACAAAGCCACCAAAAATATAACACAGTTTGAAAATTCTTAAAATGCAGTTAAGTTTTCATCTATTCCCATCCCCATCCCTATAATGCATCAAATCCAGAGAGTTTACTGCTCTAACTCAAATCTTTAAGTTTGACTCAACTGGTGCTTCCCAATTCTTTCATGTAAATTGTGAAATCTTCTTGAATGAGTAGTCATAAAACTGAGAGCTTAGACTTGCTCAGCTTTCAATCACCTGCAGATCTTGATCCAAACACTGCTGACCTAGTATTTGCACAAACTAAACATTCACATTGAGGTAACTTGTTCCCTGTATTATACAACATAACTTCTAATCAACTTGTGTAGAAATGTTAATACACACCTCTGGAGCAGGTGGGAATGAACCGGATTCCTAGGCTCAGAGGTAGGGACGCTACCACTGCACCATAAGTGCCCCTTGAACTACTTAAAACTCCTTCCTAGGGAAAAAAAATTGTGCTTCTGACTCCAGTCAAAAAATGTAATCGTACACTAAAACTAATCCTTCACTACCCACAGCTGTACACAAGGTGGAGTGGGATGCCTCAATGTTGACATTCCTGGTTGTAAACTGATATTACCCATTTTGGAAAGTGTTCTGATCCTTTAACCTAACAATCACTGAGATCACCACAAAATGTAATTAAAACACACAGCATTCCCTAATTTACCCTGCCTGTCCACTGAACTGAAGCCCATGACTCCATTGTCAATTGTTGGAAAAACACATCTGGTTCTTGAATGCTCTTGAAGGAAGAACATCTGCCAGCTTTGCCTGACTGGCTAAAGGCAACAGGCAGCAGCAACTGGATACAGAAACACAACGGCTTTCTTCAGGTGTCTTCACTCAATCACCTGTCCTTTCAGCAGGCCAAAGGTTTCTCAAAGTGTCATTCACAGCCACATGATCATTGACTACCAATCAGCAAGTTGTTGTCAGGCTGATGGTCTTTAGCAGATATGATTGGTCACAATAGCAGCCGTAGTCAGATCCTATGGATTTCTCTGGAACTCCCTCAGTCATCGGTAGCACATTGTGTCACCAAATCTCACAAAATTTTGTCTCCTTATCGAGAGACTCCAAATGATCACTTTCAATGCCTTGATGCTTCCTCAAAGCCACTCCTCCTTGCTCTATCTCAATGACAATTCACATCCCAATGGTTCATTCTCTTTTCCTGCGTCTGCCCTCCTTTGGATTCTTCAGGTGGTATTCCGGGACCAACCCAAGGCACAATTTCAGTTCTTTCACAGACAGCTACCTCCACAAAGCTGGCTTTGCCCCTAGTTTTCACTGAACTCCAAGCTCTCAATTGCACCAAGCAAGTACTGCTTGTGGGCTTCCTTCACCCCCATTTCCAGTTACCAAATAGCTCCTGGGGCATCTCCTGTTCCCTGGATGCTGCCTGACCTGCTGTGCTGTTCCAGCAATAAAGTACTGCTTGTGGGCTTCCTTCACCCCCATTTCCAGTTACCAAATAGCTCCTGGGGCTCCTGTGAGTCCCAAGATCCTCACAACCAACATTGACCTATTAGAAATATGGAGGAACATTCTTTGGTTCCTCCAAAGTTGCAATAAGCTACCATTGCCTTCTCAGCTACTCAGGACTTCTTACCAGCTTTGATTCCTAAGATACTGCAAGTAACAACACCTCTGCTTCCCATGGTCTCTTGCCCTTGCCTCTTGGACATTGGACCACTGGAAAATGAGGCTGGAGAAGAACAAAGAAATGGTAGATAAACTGAACAGGTACTCAAGAGAATCAGGGGCAGAGGTGAGTGTAGCGGCCATCACTCAGGAGGAGGTGCTGGAGAAGCTGAAAAGTCTGATGGTGGATACATCACCTGGACCAGATGGGCTACACCCCAGGATTCTGAAGGAGATAGCTCAGGAGATTGTACAGCCATTAGTGGTGATCATTCAGGAATCACTGGAGTCAGGGAAGGTTCGAGACAACAGGAAAATGGCTAATGTAATTTAAGAAGGGAGGGAGGCAGAAGACAGGAGATTAGAAGCTGGTTAGTCTGACCTTTGGTGTGGGTAAGATTTTAGAGTCTGTTATTAAGGATGAGATAGTAGAAGGTTTGGAAGTGCATGGTTAAACAGGGCTGAGTCAGCACAATGCAATTCCTGACAAATCTGTTTGAATTCTTTGAGGAGATACATGCACATGAGACAAAGGAGAGCCAGTGCAGGTGACCTGTTTGGATCCTGCCTCTTACTCCTGTCCTTCCTGCCACTGGAAACAAGTTCTCACAATCGAATGTCCTTCATAATTCTGAATATCTGCATGGGATACAACCATAAGGCGTTGGAGCAGATATTAGGCCATTCAGCCCATCCAGTCTGCCCTGCCATTCAATCACAGCTGATAAGTTCCTCATCGCCATTCTCTCATGTTCTCCCCATAACCCTTGATCCCCCTGACAATCAAGAACCCATATATCTCCATCTTACATATACTCAATGCTCTGGCCCCCACAGCCTTCTGTGGCAGTGAATTCCACAGATTCCCCACCCTCTGGCTGAAGACGTTTCCAGAGCCTTGTAGAGCTTCAGAAGTACGTCTCTCCTTTTAAATTCAATTCCTCTCAAAATAAATGCCATCATTGCATTTGCCTTCCTAACTACTGACTCAGCCTGCAAGTTTACCTTGAGAGAATCCTGGACCACAACTCCCAAGTGTCTCTGCACTTCAGACTTCTGAATTTTGACCCCATTTAGAAAGTAGTCCATGCCTCTATTCTTCCTATCAATGTACATGACGTCACACTTTCCCATGTTGTACTCTACCTGCCACTTCTTTGCCCACTCTCCTAACCTGCCCAAATCCTTCTGCAGCCTCCCCATCTCCTTAATGTTACCTGTCCCTCTGCCTATCTTTGTTACATCTGCAAATTTACCCATAATGCCCTCAGTTCCTTCACCTAGATCGTTAATATATAAAATGAAATGTTGTGATCCCAAAACTGAGCCTTGCAGAACACCACTTGTCACTGGCTGTTATCCTGAGAAGGATCCTTTTATTCCCACTCTCTGCTTTCTGCCAGACAGCCAAGCTTCTGTCCATGCTCGCACCTTGCCTCTGACTCCTTACCTTACTCAGCAGCCTCCTGTGTGGCATTGGCCTTCTTGCAGTCCAGGTAAATGACATCCATTGGCTCTTCTTGGTCTATCCTGCTCGTTACATCCTCAAAGATTCTAGCAGATTTGTCAGGCATAACCTCCCCTTGATGAAACCATGCTGACTCTGCCCTAGTTTACCATACACTCCCAAATATTCAGAAATCTCATCTATCATGAAGGATTCCAGTATCTTAGCCATGGCTGAGGTTAGACTAATTGGTCTGTAATTTTCCATCTTCAGCTGTACTCTCTTTTCAAAGAGGGGAGTCACGTTAGTAATTTTCCAGTCCTCTGGGACCCTCCCTGATTCTAGCTATTCCTGAAAGGTCACCGCTATCTCCTCCACTATCTTTTCAGCTAGCTCCCTTCGAACTCTGGGGTGTAGCCCATCTCGTCCAGGTGATTTCTCCTGGCCATTCAGCTTTTCTAGCACCTTCTCCTTGGTGATGGCCACCATACTCAGCTCTGTCCCCTCACTCTCTTGGATTTTTGGGATATTACTTGTGTCTTCACCATGAAGACTGAGACAAAGTTATTATTCAATTCTTCAGTCATTTCCTTGTTTCATACTACTATGTCTCCTGTGTCATTTTCCAGCGGTCCAATGTCCACTTTTTGCTCTCTTTTGCCCTTTATATATCGAAAGAAACTCTTACAGTCTTCTTTTATATTACTGGCTAGCTGACCCCCATATTTAATCTTCCCCCTCCTTATTTCTCTTTTTTGTTGTCCTCTGTTGGTCTTTAAGCTTCCCAATTTCCACTGTGCTTCACTACTTTATATGCTTTCTGTTTCACTTTTATGCTGTCCCCGACTTTCCTGGTCAGCCATGGTTGCATCATTCTCCCTGTACACGCTTCTTTTTCTGCGGGATGAATCCCTGTTGTATCTCCTGCATGACTACCAGAAACTCCTGCCATTGCTGTTCCATTATCTTTCCTGCTCAGCTCCTCTCCCAATCAATTCTACCAAGCTCCTCCCTCATGGTTGTGTCATTGCCTTTATTCAGCTGTAGCACCGTTACCTCTGATTCTATCTTCTCCCTCTCAAATTGCAGAGTAAATTCCATCATTTTATGATCACTACCTCCTAAGGGTCCCTTCACCTTAAGCTCCCTTATCAAGTCTGCACAACACTAAATCCAGTATTACCTGTTCCCTAATGGGCTCCTCCACAAGCTGCTCCAAAAAGCCATCTCATAGACATTCCACAAATTCCTTTTCTTGCGATCCACTGCTAACCTGATTTTCCCAGTCCACCTGCATATCCCCCATGATCACTGTAACTTTGCCTTTCCGACATGTTTTCTAGTTCCTGGTGTATCTTGCACCCCAGCTTCTGATTATTGTTTGGAGGCCTGTACATAACTCCATCTATGGTGTTTTTTATATTTACGGTTCCTCAGTTCTACCCACACAGGTTTTACACCATCTGACCCTACTTCGTTTCTTACTATTGATTTAATTTCATTTTTTACCAATAAGGCAACCCCACGTCCTCAGCCCATCTGCCTATCTTTTCTATAGGATGTACATCTTTGAATATTCAGCTCCCAATCCTGAACCTTTTGCAGCTGCTTCTCTGTGATGCTCACCACATCATATCTACCAATTTCAATCTGCGCCACAAGCTCATTTACTTTATTCCTTACACTGTGTGCATTCAGATATAACACCTTTAATCCTGTATTAACCGTCCCTCTTCTCATTGTCATTTGTTTGTCCAGTGTGCTTGAAGTTTGATTGCTAATCCTTTCCATATACACTGTCCTATTTGTGTCTGTGCTGGAGACTTTAATAAACCTCCCCTGAGTTCTGCACTGTTACTTCCTCCTTTAATTCTGGTTTTCTAATTTCCCCTCTAACTGAACCCTATTCCCCTTACTGGGAATGCCAGCCTTTTCTACCGTCCTTAGACTCCGTCTTAGCCAAAGCCAGACTCTCGTTACCGAAGCTCATATGCCTACTGCTTGAAAACCTTTCATCGAATATCATTAGGAATTCACAGCGAGGAGTTAAATGAAACGGCAGCAGCAGCTCGGTCATTTTGTTTAACTTGTGAAAGAAAGCTCAGTCTGAACGGATCACTGCTGCTGAGCGAGGGCAAGGAGATCCGTCAGGGAGGACTAGTAACTGCAGCCTTTTCCAGCAGGTGGGGCTAGGTTTCCACTGAGAACAAAGTCAGCTTTCACAGTGTGTTTGTGGAGCCCATTGAGTGGGAAGGCGGGCGGGGGTCCGAGAGATAAGGCTGGACCAAACAACAGGAAGACAGGCTGCAGCTAGACACAAGTGTTGCTGAGCACTATAATCATCCCCTCGTGGGATTTCTGCAGCAAGTTGCTGTTTTAAAGAATGAGAGATGGCCTTATTGAAAAATATCAGATCATTAGGGGTCTTTGGCAAGGTAAATATGGAAAGGTTGTTTCCCCTTGTGAGAGACTCTCCGACCAATGGGCATCATCTCAGAATAAGGGGTTGCACATTTAAAATGCCTTATTCCTGATGAAGGGCTTTTGCCCGAAACATCAATTTTCCTGTTCCTCGGATGTTGCCTGACCTGCTGTGCTTTTCCAGCACCACTCTAATCTAGACATTTAAAATAGAGCTGAGGGGAAATTTCCTCTCTCAGAGGGGAGTGAATCTGTGGATTTCTTTACCACAGTGTTGTCCATCATTAAGAACAACATTAAGGAGAGTTTTAATTGGTGACGGAATTCAAGGTTTTTATGTTTTGTTCAAAGGCTACAGGTATCACTGGCCTGGCCAGCATTTATAGCCCATCCCTAATTGTCCAGAGGGCAGGGAAGAGCCAACCCCATTGCTGTGGGTCTGGAATCACATGTTGGCCAGACCAGGTAAGGATGGCAGTTTCCTTCCCGAAAGGGCATTAGTGACCCAGGTGGGTTTTTCCTGACAATCAGCGATGGTTTCCTATAGTCATCATTAGACTGCTAATTCTGAATGTTTTCCTTAATTAAAATCAAATCCCACTAACAATGGAATTCTGTCATGGCAGGATTTGAACCCAGGTGTCCAGAAAATGACCTAGGTGTCTGGATTCAGAGGCTAGTGATAACACCACCAGGCCAGCACCTCCCATTCTGGGGAAATGACAGGAAAGTGGAGTTGAGGATGCTCTGATCTGCTATGAGTGCTGGAGTGGACATGATGGGCTGAATGATCCACTTCCTCTGCTACATCTTATGGTCTTCAGTGCTTAGTAAGTGCACTGTACACATCCGATAAACAAAGGTGATCTGTAGGTGTTAAAAGAGGAAGCTGAGGAAGCGGGCAGCTTGACCTTTTGTCTGCTGCGATCACCGATGGCCGATGTACTCAAAATGTCTGAGTGGTTCAGTTTTAAGAAGCCACCTTTGGGTGGGCAGAGAGTCTCGGGGGGATTGACAGGGGATAACGGAGCATGGGGCACAGGCAGGGATGAGGCACGGCCTCCAGTGACGGAGAGATTAAAACCAGGGAAATGTGCAGGAGGCCTGGGGGCTGCTGTGATATCAGGTTAGGTGAGGCCATACCTTGTACTCCTGGAGATCACCGTTCAGAGAGTCTTCTGGGGGTGGTTGCCAAGCAACCACGATGCCAGTCCCATTCCCATCATTCAGTGTGACTGTGACGCTCTGAGGGGGGGCACTGGGAGCTGCTCCGTCCGAGGGAGGAAGTAAAATCAGGTGTTAGTGTCCGATATCAACACAGAGACTGAAAGACTGATTCCTGACTCCGTTATCTGACATGCACCCTGATCCCATTTACAAACATAATTGTTCCTGAGATGAGGAGAAATGTCTTCACCCAGAGAGCGGTGGGCCTGCGGAACTCTGCCACTGAAAGCAATTGAGGCCAAAACATTGAAAGACAGTAGACAGGATACTGAAGAAGGTGTTTGGTATGCTTCCCTTTATTGGTCAGAGTATTGAGTACAGGGGTTGGGAGGTCATGTTGCAGCTATACAGGACATTCGTTCGGACACTGTTGGAATATTGCGTGCAATTCTGGTCTCCTTCCTATCGGAAAGATGTTGTGAAACCTGAAAGGGTTCAGAAAAGATTTACAAGGATGTTGCCAGGGTTAGAGGATTTGAGCTATAGGGAGAAGCTGAATAGGCTGGGGCTGTTTTCCCTGGAGCATCAGAGGCTGAGGGGTGACCTTATAGAGGTTTACAAAATTATGAGGAGCATGGAGAGAGTAAATAGACAAAGTCTTTTCCCTGGGGTTGGGGAATCCAGAACTAGAGGGCATAGGTTTAGGTTGAGAGGGGAAAGATATAAAGGAGACCTAAGGGGCATCTTTTTCACACAGAGGGTGGTACGTGTATGGAATGAGCTGCCAGAGGAAGTGGTGGTGGCTGGTACAATTACAACATTTAAGATGCATTTGGATGGGAAAATGAATAGGAAGAGTTTAGATATGGGCCAGGTGCTGGCAGGTGGGACTAGATTGGGTTGGGATATCTGGTCGGCATGGACGTTAGACCAAAGGGTCTGTTTCCATGCTGTACATCTCTGTGACTCTATGACATTAGGTATAGTTCTTAGGACTAAAGGGATCAAAGAGTATGGGGCAGAAAGCAGGAGCAGGGGACTGAGTTGGATAGTCAGCCATGATCATATTGAATGGTGAAGCAGGCTCTAAGGGCCGAATGGCCTACCCCTGCTCCTCTTCTCTATGTTTCCTCATTTTATGACACCTGTTAAATGTGAGACACAGTACTGCCGCTGGAGGTAGTGTGTGACTGCAAAATGGGTGAGAATGGAATTACATAAAGACAGTGTCAAGGAAGACACACATACATAGGAGTCCATTCAGCTCCTCAAGGCCTGCTGCACCTTTCAATTTGACCATAACCGGTATTTACCTCAACTCCATTTTTATAAAAAAACATGCATTCATGTCACTGTGAAGGCCAACATTTGAAGTCCATCCCTAATTGCTCTTAAACTGAGTGACTTGCTTGGCCATTTCAGAGGGCAACTAATAGTCACCTACATTGCTGTGGGTCTGGAGTTACGAGTTGGTCAGACTGGGTAAGGATGGCAGATTTCCTTCCCTAATGGACATGAGTGAACCAGATAGACTGTGCTGACAATCCACTGGCGCACCTTGGTTCTGTTACACAGTCAGAGAGACATACAGCACGGAAGCAGACCCTTCAGCCCACCTCATCCATGCCAACCTGACATCCCCAATCTCAGCTAGTCCCATTTGCCAGCACTTGGTTCATATCCCCCCAAACCTTCCCTATTCATATTTCCATCCAGATGCCTTTTAAATGTCATAATCGTGCCAGCCTCCACCACTTCCTCTTGCAGCTCATTCCATACATGCACCACCCTCAGTTCCCCCTATCCATCTCCCTCATGATTTTATAAACCTCAATCAGGTCACCCTTTAGCCTCCACTGCTCCAGGGATAAAAGCCCCAGCCTATTGTTATAACTCAGTCCCTCCAGTCCTGGCAACATCCTCATCAATCTTTTCTGCACCCCCTCAAATTTAAAGACATCCTTCCTATAGCAGGGTGACCAGAATTGTACGCAGTATTCTAAAAGTGGCCATACCAACATCCTGTACGGTTGCAACATTACCTCCTAACTCCTATACTCAATGGTAAGCTTTCGCTCACATTAATCGATCAATCGTAGTTTTACAATTTTCAACTGCACCACCATCACACACCCTCCTCCAACGTGGGGTGGGGGAAGAGTGTTTGAAATTTACACTCCTCTCTCTCTGAATAAATACTTCCTGACATTAGCCTAAACTTTGGAACACTATATTTATGGTTATGCCTCTAGTCTCCCTTGACAGAGGAATAACTTTCTCTCTCCCCCTATTCTATCAGGTGGCATGGGAGTTCAGTGATTAGCACAGATGCCTCACAGCGCCAGAGTCCCAGGTTCGATTCCACCCCTTGGTGATTGTGTGTGTGGAGTTTGCACATTCTCCCTGTGTCTGTGTGGGCTTCCTCAAAGAATGTGCAGGTTGGGTGGATTGGCCATGGTAAACACAAGGATTTGTCACTGGAGGGTCGGTACACTCAATGGGCCGAATGGTCTCTTCCTGCACTGTAGTCAGGACCTGGAAATACCTTAAAACACTCGGCCTCCTCTACTGAGCAGAATACCAGGCCTCTTCTGTGCAGTTTTCCCACCTAATTTAACCCCTTATTTCCCAGTATCATTTGGGGAAATCAGCCATCTCTGGAGGTTAAATGTTAGGTGAGGGAGTTCTGGCCGTTATTTACTTGTTCAGTGTGGGGTCAGGACTCTACATTTCCTGTCCCCGAGGAATACATCTTCCCTGAGCTAAAAAGAGAGTTGGAGATCAAATGGCAGTCCACCAAATGGAGCCGCAGTAATAACAAAATCGTCAGATGAAATGGTTGGAACACCGACACCAAATAAAAAACTTTACAGTTTGTTATATTTTACCTTCCTCCATGGTCTTGGCGTATTTCACATCACTGTCTGCGCCCTGGAACTCATTGAAGAATGGGCGCACTTTGATGTCGTAGCCCATTCCTTTCTTCAACTTAGGGAGCACAGCACTCCGGTCAGTCGCTGACCTCACCTCAAAGACTGACCACTCAATCTCAGGCTGCTTGTCCACCACTGTGGGCCTGTACAGTATCCTGTATCCCTGGATGTACTGTGATTGCTGATCCACCTGGGGACAGGGGTAAGAGAGATCGCGAACATTCAAGGAGGAGGAAATGTGGAGAATCTCCATCAGTCCCAAGATGCAGTGTGTTTCTGGGTGAGGTGAGTGTTATATCCAATTGACGAGAAAGGTATTAAGCCGGGAGAGTGAGATGTCGAACCGGGGAGTCGGATATCGGACAGGGGAGTGAAATATTGGAAAAAGTAGCAGTGGGATGTTGAAGTGAGATATTGGGCTGGTGGAGTGGGATATCAGGTTCGGTGAGTAGGTTATCAGACTGGGGAAGTGGGATAATGGAGGCAGATATTGGGCTGGGGGTGTTATCAAATTGTATAATAAGGTATCACCTGAGGGATGAGATCTTCAGTACTTTCAACTTGTCTTTTTCCATAAAGACATTGAGTTCTGCTGTTGCACATGTCACTGGTAACGTTGGGACCAGTCTGTACATGGAAGTGGGACGTGGAAATACCATTAGTTAGCATGAGGGTTATAAAGGATCTTGGATGAACATGAGTTGGCAGGGGCAAGACAAATGGAGTTTACCTTAGAAGGCTGCCAGAATGAGGCACTGGTTCCCCAATTCTCTGAGCAACATGAACCACTAGTCAACCAGGAGCTGGTCCCAACCCATCAGGAAGGTGGGTGTGAGGAGATGCCAACCATCCAACAATGGAGCCAAGCAGATTTGTGAACTCATGTTCACAAATCTTATCCAATGCCCAGGAAGAAAGCAAGTGGCAAGAATGAGAGTGGAAATCAGTGCCAACTCGCCACATTACTCCATCAAAATCAGGGCCTGTGTGTTGTCAGATGAGGAGGGAACCACATTCAGCAGTCCCACTCAATCAGTAGAGAGGTTTCTGTACTGAAGGGGATTGTGGGTATTATGGCCACCATTATTGGCCCAATGAAAGATCAGTCAAACAATGTCAGGGTCATGTACAGAGTGGGTATAAGCAGGAGGTGTGTAACAAAACCTCTCTGAGCCCCTGGATGAATTGTTAAATTCCTTCCCTTGCTCCAGTTACAGACCCTGAGGACAGTGGTTAGCACTGCGGCACACAGTGCCTCGGGACCTGGGTTCGATTCCACCCTTGGGTGACTGTCTGTGTAGAGTTTACACATTCTCCCCATGTCTGCGTGGGTTTCCACCGGGTGCTCCAGTTTCCTCCCATGGGCCAAAGATGTGCAGGTCAGGTGGATTAGCCATGGGAAATGCAGGGTTACAGGGATAGGGTAGGGGGTGTGTCTGAGTGGGATGCTGTCCAGGGGGTCACTGTGGACCCCATGAGTCAAATGACCTGCTTCCACACTGTAGGGATTCAATGACCGCAGTATCAAACAAATATGGATCTGCTAACCCGGCCACAGTAAGAGAGTTGAGAATGGGGCTGGCTCTGTTTCTCCCACCACATGCAAGTCAACATTGATTACATTTTTGATCTGAGTCAGAGGGAGTCAGCCCTGCAGTTTGTTTTGTCGGTACTCACAGTCCAGTGGATCTGGATTGAAGATGAAGAGAGGATGATGGGATTATGGAGATGAACAATCACGTCACCAAGCTCCCGCTGTACCTGTCTGTGGTCAACACCTTGACCAGTGGGTGGGACATCTGCAAGAATTAAAGACTTCATTTCCAGTTAACAGCTAACCAAACTCGCCATGAATATTAATCTGCAGAAACAACATTCCAAAATATTATTGCACACAGTGTTAGATATAAACACTCCCAGGACACCATCAGTATGGGGTGAGGTATGGAGTAAAGCTCTCTCTACACTGTCCCCATTAAACTCTCCCAGAACTGAGACAGCACAGGGTTACTGACAGAGTAAAGCTCCCTTTACACTGTCACCATTAAATACTTCCAGGAAAGGGGCAGCATGGAGTTAGATACAGATAAAGCTCCCTCTACACTGTCTCCATTAAATACTCCCAGGAAAGGGACAACAAGGGGTTAGATATAAGGTAAAGCTCCCTCTACTCTGTTCCCATCAACTTCTTTGGGTTAGTAAAACCATCCCTTTATTGGGCCATTTGATTTATGTTTTACAACTGTATGAGTCTTACCTTGGGTTTTGACTGGGTCTGATATTGGACTTGGATCACTGAGACCGTAAGCATTGACTGCTCGGATCAGGAAAAGGTAGACAGCATTAGATCTCAGGTTTTTAATGGCGTATGTATCAGTTTTCACCCGGTCAGCGACTGTTTGCCAGCTGCTCCCGGCTGCATGACTGGAAATAACATCACAAGAATTGATATGTGGAACATTACACAGGTATAAATCAATCACAGCAAAATGCTAGGTGCCCCCCTGCCCCAATGAAAACCACACTGCCTTTCTAACTCCTTATACTTTATGCTTTTGGTGAGGTCCCACACGAGAGATGAACATGTAAATTTCTAGCGCATAGCACTGGAAATAATGGGGAGAAAATGGGAACAGGGGACTGAGTTGGATAATCAGCCATGATCACATTGAATGGTGGAGCAGACTCGAAGGGCCAAATGGTCTACTCCTGCTCCAATTTTCTATGTGTCTATATAGTCCATAACATTCCCAGGCTCATTCTGCAGCTAGACCCAGCCAATGAAGCAGAGGGGCTAAACAATGTGTGTATGTGTGTTGAGGGTTGACATGGATATGGAGGTGAATCTTGATGGTTAAAGCACCTTTAGGAATGGCGGGAAACTGAGTAAAGGTGGACAGGTTGCTCTGGTTAATAAAGCACAACAGGGCAGGATGACTTAAGTTCAGGAAACCAAGGTATGGGAACAGTTTGAGTAGAAATGAGAAATGACAGAAGCAAGAAATGACTGTCCAGTCTCCTCAACAGTAATCAGGTGAAAGGATGGAGATATAAAGGAAGAGGTAATGAGAGCTTGTGAGGAGGGCACAGCAATAATCATGACAGATTAGAATCTCCGTAGGGAGTGGAAAGTTGAGGTGGGTACAGTCACCCTGATGAGGAGTTTATTTAACCTGAATAATGGTCATAGAGGAGTGAGTAATGGTGAAAGATCCATTGCACTCTTTGTACAGCAATGTTCCCTTCGGAAACTTTCTCCCCCTGTGTTACTCATAAGATCAGCTGGGAGAGCGATCTGTATTCCAGCTGGTTCCAGGACAATCCGGAAATGTCAGTAATCGTTGATAGTGGACTCTAGGTGAGATCCAATCCCTATGCAACCTCTCGACAAAAACCGAGAGTGTGGTGGGGAATAGGCCAATGGGTCAAGGAATCTGACTGCGGAGGGTGCTGTGGCTTGAAGGTGGCCATTCCGGGTTGAACAATTCCCAACGGGAATCCACCCATTTCCACACAGAGACAAAGGTGGGACTCACCTGAAGGCCTCAATGACGTAGGAGATCGGGGTGGCTCCAGAATTCATGTTTGGTTTCCAAATCAGCGTCACCCCATTTTTGCTGACATTCCTCACTTCCGGCTTGGATGGCATTCCAGGAATGAGGTTGGGGTCTGGTACCCGAGGAGGTAAAACTGGAGTCCCGAACTCTGGAATCCCAAGACCCACAGGGAGTCAAGGGAGGAGATAATGGATTCCAAATCAGTCAAGAACAATAGCAAGTTTTGTTTAGATACAAAGCAGTAAATAAATAAATCTCAATGAGGTGACAGGTGTATGAACGAGAAAAACTAGACAGTGCATCGCACAAGGGGATTATACGAAAAGGGATTGCATTCTCTATTTTAGTGTGAAAAAATAAGAACTTCTTTAATCTGTCAATGTAACTGGAACCATTCCTGAGAATCTTTTCTGTCCCCTGCCTTACACCTTCATATCTTTCTTAAAGTGTGGTAACCAGATTTAAACACTAATACTCCACTTGGCAATGGGGCGGCACAGTGGCTCAGTGGTTAGCACAGCTGCCTCACAGCACCCGGGTCCCAGGTTCAATTCTAGCCTCGGGCGACCGTCTGTCTGGAATTTGCATATTTGCCCTGTGTCTGCTCCGGTTTCCTCCCACAACCCAAAGATGTGCAGGTCAGGTGAACTGGCCATGCTAAATTGTCCATGGTGTTAGATGCACTAGTCAGAGGGAAATGGGTCTGGGTGGGTTACTCTTCGGAGGGTCGGTGTGGACTTGTTGGGCCAAAGGGCCTGTTTCCACATTGTAGGGAATCTAATCAAAACCAAAACCTGAGGAAGGTTTCTTCTTCTACTCTCTGCCTTTACATATAAGGCCCCTAATGTTGTAAACCTTATTAAAAGCTCTCTCAATCTGTTCAGGCGCCTTTAAGATTTCTGCACAAATACATCCAGTTTCTGAACAAATGTCATGTGAAGATGGAAAAACTCAAAAGAATTGCAGATGCTGGAGTATCACCAACAGAGACTACTGGAGAAACTCAGCAGATCTGGCAGTATCTGTGGAGAGAGAAACTCAGTTAATGTTTTGTGTCCAGTGACACTTCTTCAGAACCAACATTCTTGTCGGATTCAGGAAATTTGGCAACCAATTTGCCAACAGCAGATTACCACAAACAGCCATAGTATAATCATATGAAGTGATATTATCTGAGGGACACTGCTGCATTCCCTTGATACTGTACTGTGAGCATCAGCCTGGATTATATGGGATTCCTGTGGATGTAGTTAAGGACAGGACCAGTTCCTGTGCTGTACTTTTCTATAGGATTTGAGCTATAGGCTGATTGTAGGGTCTGAGGCTGAGGGGTGACTTCATAGACCTTTATAAAATCATGAGGGGCACCGATAGGATAAAAAGACAAGGTCTTTTCCCTGGGGTGGGAGTGCAGAACTAGAGGGCACAGGTTAAAGGTGAGAGGAGGAAAGATTTAAAAGGGACCTAAGGAGCAACTTTTTCACGCAGAGAGTGTGTGGTGCATGTATGGAATGAGCTGCCAGAGGAAGTGGTGGAGGCTGGTACAATTACAACATTTAAAAGGCATTTGGATGGGAATATGAATAGGAAGGGTTTGGAGGGATGTGGGCCAAGTGCTGGCAAATGGGATTATATTAGATTAGGATATCTGGTCGGCATGGACGAGTTGGGCTGAAGGGTCTGTTTCTGTGCCGCACATCTCTATGACTCAATAATATCAATTTAAAGCACAAACAGAGGTGATCTGGTATCAGCCCTTCACATCCTGAAAGCATTTCCTGAGGACAGATGAAAAGAAGATGCTCCAATGTTTTTTGCGGGGGTAAATTCCAAGATCATCAATACAAAGTAATGATTGATGAGTCTGATTGGAAAGTCAGAGAGTGGAGAGATTGTGGAACTCGCTCCCACAGGGACTGGTGAATGCGAGTGACAGTAGTAAATTTCCGGGGATGTGAGAAAGGCATGTGAGGGGGAAAGCAATAAAAGGATCAGTTATTGGGAATCAATGAAGTGGTGGATGGGGAGGAGCATGTGCAGCACAAATTTGTGACAACAATAAATTAAACTGAAACTCAAAATTCTAGCATAGACTAGAGGAAACAAACAGCCCTTTCCTCTGCTGTTAAAGTAATCTGATTGATAGGTAGATCTGTCACTTTAGTGATCAATCAGCTTTATCTGTAAGGGATCTATGAACTGAGCTGAACTTGAATTGAATTTATTGTCACGTGTACCAGGGCACAGTGAAAAGCTTTGTCTTGCGAGCAATACAGGCAGACCACAGAGTTCAGTAACATAGATAAGTAAATAATAAGTAAACAGCGGCAAAAACAAAAACACAGGTACAGGTGAATGTTAAGAGTTTGTGAGTCCATTCAGTATTCTAACAACAGGAGGGTAGAAACTGTTTTGAAACCGGCTGGTGCGTGTGTTCGGGTTTCTGTACCTTCACCCCGATGGTAGAGGTTGTAGAAAAACATTGCCAGGATGGGATGGATCTTTGAGAATGCTGGTGGCCTTTACTTGACAGTGGGCCTGGTAGATGGATTCTATAGATGGGAGGTTGGCCTTTGTGATTGTCCGGGCTGAGTTCAGCATCATATGAGAATTATCTTCAGGCTTTTATAATTTTCTTTTCCCAATCCGCAAACTAAAAACTTAGCCTTTTAGACATTAGGAATTTCACTAAAATTACACAATACCTATTTATAGGAAGAATGATAATTCCTCACAAAATCAGTATGGATGTCTTTCCAATATTGCAAAAGTATCAAGAGAGCTTTATCATCATACAATCCCTACAGAGTGAGAAAAGGCCATTCGGCCCAACAAATTCACACTGACTCCCCAAAGGGCATCCCAGCCAGACTTCCCCTACAACACCATTTCCCACCCACCGAACCTATACATCCCTGGACACTCTGGGCAATTTAGTATGGCCAATCCACCTATGAACTGTGGGAGGGAACCCACGCAGACATAGGGAGAATGTGCAAACTCCATATAGACAGTCACCCAAGGCTGGAATTGAACCCAGGTCCCTGGTGCTATGAGGTAGCAGTGTTAACCACTGAGCCACCACGCTACCCTGCCAGACATCTAACCGAGTGCTGTCCCTGTCCTGGGGGAGTTTAATGGAGGGACAGTGTATAGAGAGCTTTACTCTGTACCTAACTCTGTGCTGTCCCTGTCCTGGGAAGGTTTGATGGTGTTTGCCTAATACTCTGTGACTTTTATCTTGAGCAAGGGCTGGGTTTCTAAAACATTAAGAGATTCTTACCTTGAACATCAACGCGTGCACTCCATGTTGCTTCACCACTTGGTGTTGAGGCTATACACGTGTAGACACCAGAGTCACCCAGCTAAGGAAGAGAAGCACACTCAGATAAACCACTTTGCAGAGTCTATTCCAGAAGTTGAAACCTCTTCAAGGTTTGTGAGCCTGATATGGTGTGGCAGGGAAATCATGTTTGAAGTATTTATACTGTGCTGATGAGACAATCACAGTTCAAGTGGTATCAGGATGGGGAACCACAGCAGACGGAAATTTGGCAAAAGAACCAGGGAGGGAGATAAAGGCAGCATCGTTTCTGATGGTGACCATCATTGTGACCTAGTTTATTATTTTGGAAGTGCAGTCACCAGGGAACTAACTTCACTAGCATCTTCACTTGTCGCATCCACATCATTAATATGTTGTCAGGCCTTTGGGTCCAACTCTCTCCCTTGTGCATTCCTGAGACGGCAGACTGGGGTCTCAAATTAATAACTCGATTGAAAGATAATACTTCCAACCCTGCAACATTAATTTAAACTCTCTGCCCTCTGGCAGTCTTTAAAATGATGGGTGACAGATAGAGTCACGGCACACGTTACTGAGAGTCAGAGATGTACAGCACGTAAACAGACCCTTGCTCCAACTAATCCATGCCGACCAGATATTCTAAATTAATCTGGTCCCATTTGCCAGCACTTGGCCCATATCACTCCAAACCCTTCCTATTCATATACCCGTGCAGATGCCTTTTAAATGTTGTAATTGTACCAGCCTCCACCAATTCCTCTGGCAGCTCATTCCATACACGCACCATCCTCTGCGTGAAAAAGTTACCCTTAGGTCCTTTTTAAATATTACCCCTCTCACTTTAAACCTATGCCCTCTAGTTTTGGACCCCCATACTTTGGGGAAAAGTCCTTGACTACTCACCCTATCCATGCCCCTCATGATTTTATAAACTTCTGTAAGTTAGAAGTCACACAACAGTGCCACTCCGAAAACTTGTGATTTCAAATAAACCTGGTGTCATGTGACTTCTGACTTTGTCCATCTCAGTCCAACACCAGCACCTCCACATTAAAACCTTTATAAGGTCACCCCTCAGCTTCTGATGCTCCAGAAAAAATCGCCCCAGTCTATTCAGCCTCTCCCTGTAGCTCAAACCCTCCAACCCTGGCAACACCCTTGTCAATATTTTCAGAACCCTTTCAAGTTTCAGAATAGCCTTCCGATAGCAAGGAGACCAGAACTGAACATAATATTCCAAAAGTGTCCCAAAAAGTGTTCTGTACAGCTGCAATATGACCTCCCAACCCCTATACTCATTGCACTGACCAATAAAGGCAAGCATACCAAATGCCTTCTTCATTATTGAAAACAACAAATACTGGAGATCACAGCGGGTCAGACAGCATCCATGGAGAGAGAGCAAGCTAACGTTTTGAGTCTCGATATCTGTTAATCAAAGCTCCTTCTCAATTGCTCTTCATCATTACCCTGTCTACCTATGACTCCATTTTCAACTTTCTATGGACTTAATCAATGCTGCCACTATGTATTGTCCAGGACATGTAGCTGGGTAAATTGTGTCAACTACATACAGTGAGAGCTTCTCCTGCAGAAAAATATTCAGCAGAAGAGTGTTGCCTGAGGTGAAATTGTGAGCGATGAGTATTCGCATCCCCCTTACCTTGGTGTAATGGATCTGCAGGGCTCCTGTTTCTTGCTGCTTGATGCGTGAGTCATGGGTGGAGACCAAGACTCCATCTTTTCTCCAGAGGATGGTGGGTGGGGGTGTTCCACTGGCCAGGCACCCGAGGACCACCGTGCTGTCCACAGCAACCGTCTGATTGGTGGGACCTTGGCGAATGACAGGGGGAGGCCTGTCTGAAATGACTGGGGCAGAAGCAAAATGTGAAAGAGAAGCAGTTAAAGTTTGCACAAGTGGAAGCAATTTATTTTCAAATTTCATAGAACTTCCAAAGAGCCATTGCAAATGTCTGTCGCCCAGAGAGGCCTCTAATTATGGGACTAATTGTAACTGGTGCATCCCTCTAGGAGAAAATATCAACATATGGTGAAGAATCTCCCCACAGTGAGCTCACATGCAAACAGCCCACAGCTGCACAGCACCTGGAAGTAATAAAGAGGAGCTGAGCAGGACAGTCCCTGATAACAGCATTAAGGCTCGACAGTAACATTGAAGCCTATTGGAGCACAGAGGCCGACAGGAAGAGTAAAGCCTATAGGAACAGGGAGGCCTATATATATATAGGGTTGGCATACTGGCTCATAGCACCAGGGACCCGGGTTCAATTCCAGCCTTGGGTGACTGTCCGTGTGGAGTTTTGCATGTTCTCCCTGTATCTGCGTGGGTTTTCTCTTGCAGTCCAAAAATGTGTAGTTTAGGTGGATTGGCCATACTAAATTGTCCATAGTGTTCAGGGATGTGTAGATTAGGAGGGTGAGCCGTGGGAAATGCAGTGTTATCAGGTAGTGTGGGGGAAGGGCGGACGGGAGTCTGGGTGGGATACTCTTTAGAGAGTCAGTGTGAACTCATTGGGCCGAATGGCCTTTTCTCACTCTGTAGAGATTGTATGATAATAAAGCTCTCTTGATACTATTGCAATATTGGAAAAAAACATCCCTACTGATTTAGTGTGGAATTATCATAATTCCTATAAACAGGTATTGTGTGATTTTAGTGACGTTTCTAATGCCTAAAAGGATAAGTTTTTAGTGTGCTGATTGAAAAATGAACACAGGAAAAACCTGAAGATCATTCTCATATGGTGGTGGACTCGGCTTGGACAATCACAGAGACCAACCTCCCATCTCTAGAATCTATCTACCCGGCCCGTTGTCAAGGAAAGGCCGCCAGTATCCATTCCATCAGGGACCCGGGTTCAATGTCAGACTCAGAGTTTGCACATTCTCCCCGTGCCTGCATGGGTTTCCTCTGGGTGCTCCGGTTTCCTCCCACAGGCTAGGGTGGATTGGCCATGGGAAATGCAGGGTTACAGGGACAGGGTCGGGAGGGTGGTGTTAAGATGCTCTTCAGAGGCTCAGCGTGGACTCAATGGGCTGTATGGCCGGGTTCCACAGTGTAGGGATTCTGTGGTTCTTATAGAAGTGCATTGCCTTTAGGCACGGTGAGGCCGAGATCAGAATACTGAGGCCTACAGGTATTACAGGTCTGTAAAGGAAGAGAGCCTAAAGGAACAACAAGTCCTACATGGAGCAGACAGAGAATGAGTGAGGCCTTCACCACAGCTGTGCACTGAATAAGGAAAAAAGAATATTGCAGGTTAAATCAACTCAGCAACAATCATTTGCACTTGAAGTAAGACAAATGTTCCTGAAACAGAGGAAACATAATGATGACCACTGTGTTGTCCTGCAATGGTACTCTGTTCCCTGCTTTCTTTCCTGGAATTTAAGTTTATGCCTCATTATTCCCCTATCGGAAGGCTGGATTATAGCCTGTTGTGAGATACTCATCAACTCTTACCCTGAGCTCCCTTCAGAGACCTCTCTCTGCTTTCACCTCTGGATGCCTTACTGGAAAGGCCACAAAGGAGGCAAGCATTTACCCACCACCCCCAAGCCCCATGCGAGATGTACACCAGAAACAGAATGGGTGGCTTGTCCAGTGCCTTCTCATCCACACCTGTTTAATTGTCCCCTTTAATAAAGGCACCAGCTAGCCAGCCAATCTTCAGGCTTATTGAGGACCTTAATGCCTGATTAAGTGGCACTAAAGGGTCTCATCCCACCTCCAATATCATATTTGGCCAGGGTTCTGTTCACTTTTTCATTCAGACTGATAATAGAGCAGGAAAGAAACAGGGTCTGGGGTCTCATAGAATCCCTGCAGTGTGCAAACAGACCCTTTGGCCCAACAAGTCCATACCAATCCTCCGAAGAGTAAACCACCCAGACCCATCCCCCTACCTTATATTTCACCTGACTAATGTACCTAACCTACACATCCTTGAATACTACAGGCAATTTAGCATGGCCAATTCACCTAACCTTCATTTCTTTGGACTGTGGAAAGAAACCATAGCACTTTAAGGAAACTCACGCAGACACCGGGGGAATGTGCAAACTCTATGCAGACAGTCACCCAAGGCTGGAATCGAACCCAGGTCCTTGGTGTTGTGAGGCAGCAGTGCTAACCACTGAGCCACTGTGCAAGCCCAGTGTTGCCTCCTTCGATGGATGCCCTGTACTTAAAGATCCGCTCATCCTCAGCTCCACTTTCCTACCTTTTCCCCATAACCCTTGACTCCCTTCCTGGTTAAAACTTTGTTGACCCCAGCATAGAATATACTTATTGACCCAGCCTCGACAGCTCTCTGTGGTGATGAATTCCACGGATTCAGCACCCTCTTTTTCTGAGATTATGTCCACACACAAACATAACAAGCAGATTATCTCAATCACTTCTAACAATATTGGTTGAGGGATGAATGTTAGTCCAGGATAACTCTGAGATAGTGGTGCAGCCCCTTCAGCTGACCAAACAGAGCAGCCAATGCCTCATGTTATGTTCTCTACTGAGCATAACAGCAGCCCTTCACTACAGGATTCTCTTTACTCCCTCGTGGGATGTGGGCGTCGCTGGCTCGGTCAATAGTTACTGTCTGTTACTAGTTGCCCCTTGAAAAGATGTGGATGACCTGCTATCTTGAACCACTGCAGTCCATGTGGTGAAGGGTGGCTCAGGTCTCTGGTGTGGGATTCAAATCCAAAATTATCTCGGTCAGAGATGCACACACTACATGCCGAGTTGATAGATGAATTTGTGATGTACCCAGCCTCTACCTCGGTGAAGGTCAACAGGCAGGTCAGAAGGGAACTGAGAGCAGGCACAAACAACTACCTAATGCCTAGAATTGTTCTTCATTCATTCATGGCATGTTGGTCTCACTGGCTGAGCCAGCATTTATTGCCCATCCCTAAATGCCCTGAGGACTGATAAGAGTCATCCACATTGCTGTGGGTCTGGAGTCACATGTAGGCCAGATCAGGTAAGGATGGCAGTTTCCTTCCCTAAAGGATATTAGTGACCCAGACAGGTTTTTCCTGAAAACAGTTACATGGTGACCAGTTTTCCCCTGATTTTGAGGAAGGGTCACCGGACCCAAAACATTAACTCTGCTTTCTCTTCACGGATAGTGCCAGACCCGCTGAGCTTTTCCACCAACTTCTGGTTTTGTTTCTGCTGCACAGCATCTACAGTTTTTCAGTTTTTAGTTCCCCCGATTTTTAATGTATTCAGATTTTACAATCTGCCCGATGGGATTTCAACCCACAGTCCCAGAATGTTTGCTTGGTATTCTGGATCACTCATGATAATACCACTAGGCATTGTCCGCCCCAGTTAACAGCACAAACGAATAGCATAAAACTGCAGATATAGGTTTGCTTGCTGAGCTGGAAGGTTCATTTCCAGACGTTTCGTCACCTTACTAGGTACCATCTTCAGTGGGCCTCTGAGCGAAGCACTACTGATGATTCCTGCTTTCTATTTATATGTTTGGGTTTTTTTGGGTTGGCGATGTCATTTCCTGTTCTTTTTCTCAGGGGGTGGTAGGTGGGGGTCTAACTCGAAGTGTTTGTTGACAGAGTTCCGATTGGAATGCTATGCTTCTAGGAATTCTCGTGCATGTCTCTGTTTGGCTTGTCCTACGATGGATGTGTTGAACATCAACTAGCCACAAAATGACATGACCCTCTCTCACTAGTATCCTTACATACAGATAAGGAAGGACACCACTTCGACTGGGACAACACATCCATCCTAGGACAAGCCAAACAAAGACACGCATGAAAACTCCTAGAAGCAAGGCATTCCAACCAGAACCCTATCAACAGACACATTGAGTTAGACCCCATCTACCACCCCCTGAGAAAAAGAACAGGAAATGACTTCACCGCAGGAAATGACATCACCAACCCAAGGAAACCCAAACATATAAGGAGAAAGCAGGAATCATCAGCAGTGCTTTGCCCAGAGGCCCACTGAAGATGTTACCCAGTAAGGTGACGAAACATCTGGGAATGAACCTTCCAGCTCAGCAAGCAAACCTACATCCAGAACCTCAACCTGAGCTACAAATCTTCTCAAAACTCGCTAAGCATAAAACTGGGCAATGCTAGTACTCATGCCATGACCCTCCATCCTATTTTCCTGCCTCTTACCCAATCAACAACCCTTTCCAGTTCCAAATATTTCACAGTACAGTCGAACCCCAGTATCCGCGGATTCGGTTTGTGTGGTTTTGGTTATCCGCGGTTTACTGCAGCCCGAAAATATTACATGGAATATTCCAGAAATAATTCCAGGTGGCTGACAGGGAAGTAGGTTTCCCATTTAAATGATAGAGTTTGCTACTACCCGCGGTTTCAGTCATCCGCGGTGGGTTTTGGAACGTATCACCCGGGGATAAGGGGGGATGCCTGTATTAAGAGATACAAAGGAAACGGATTGAAAATACAGAGCTGTTCGAAAGATGTTACGGGCAAAGAGTCTGGGTGCTCTGTCAGCATGGTCACTGCCTGCCCTATGATCCCAGGAATGTGGTATCAGGACAGTCTTCCGTGAGAGCCTCAAGGAGTGGACTGGCTCCCCGTGGTTAAATTGCTGGCAGCTTACCGTCCGTCACCTCCAGGAAGACTTTGATGATGACACTCCCAGCTACATTGAGTGCCTGGCAGCTGTAGTAACCAACATCGGACCTCTGAATGTTGGTGATGGTGAGGTCGCCGACCTGCGACACCGAGAATCTGCTGGAAGGCTCCGGAGGCTGGTAGGAGAACAGCAGATTCTGAAACGAGAAAGAAAGGAGGAAAGTTACACCAGGGTGAGAGTTAGCAAGAGTGTCTCGCCAACAAGCTCGTCAAGAGAGAACGTGTTTAACCCCTGCAATTCTGATGGGAATTTCCCACGCTGTGAGATGAGGAACAATTTCTTCACTCAGAGAGTTGTGAACCTGTGGAACTCTCTCCCACAGGAAGCTGTTGGAGCCAGTTCATTAGATAGATTCAAGGGGGAACTGGATGTGGCCCTTGCGGCTAAAGAGACCAATAGGTATGGGGTGAGGGTGGGAATGGTATACTGAGATTGCATGATCAGCCATGATCATATTGAATGGTGGTGGCAGGATCAAAGGGGCGAATGGCCTCCTCCTGCTCCTATTCTCTATGTTTATATAATTCCCAATGATCTGACTCTGACAAAGGCAAAGATCTTCCATGTGGCTCTTTGATGAAGACTCTTGTTGAAATATATATCCAGACAGCAAACTTGAAAAAAAATCCAGAATTACACACCAGATGTAGTGCTGTTTACATGAGGTACACGCATGTGCGCATTCACACACAAGACACGTGGACACAGATATTCACACATGAGGTACACAGACGTACACATTTCCCTCAGATACAGGGGGAAGTTTATTTACTGCGGATTTTAAACACAAGGTGCCTTCCTGACGATGGGAGCTTTCTCCCCGCCTCCCCCCACCCCCAAGCATTCACTACAAATCAGGCAGAGCTGGGGGGATGGGCGGCACACCTGTTTCCTCCAAACTGCGCCCCCCTCCCAGCTAAACATGACATATCACCGGACAGTGTCCACCCTCCCAAAGCTGCTGTGGGGTGCCCCCAATGTAGTGCCCCCCTCCCCAGTGCCCGGCACTCACCTGGCTTCCCTCCCTCTGCCAGAAAATGGCAGGCTGGGGGCTTCCAGTTGCCTCGCAGGTGAACGTGACCGTCCTCCCCACGGCCGCCATCTGGTCCCGCGGTTTCACCACAAACTGCGGAGGAGCTGGTGACGGCAAAAAAGGGGGAGAAAGAGATTACCACAGGAACCATCGTAAGGTACAACGTAGAATCGCAGACCATTACAGCACACGGCGCCCATCGCTCCATCAGTATCTGGGCCATTTCTACAGCAGAACTGAACAGAAGGAGGCCATTTGGCCCACTGTGACAGTGCCAGCTCTTGGGAAAGAGCTATCCAATTAATCCCAGTTCCTCTCCCCTACCCCCCTGCCTCGGAATCTGACCCTCTTCAAATATTTATCCAATTCCCTTTTAAAGCTCAAAATTAAATCTGGTTTTGTCACAAATTCCAGATCATAACAAGATGCTATGTTAAATAAACATTGTTCCCCTAGTGATTGGGACAATTGCTTGGATTTGAACTGTTGAAATGGTTATGCAAGTTTGTCTTCATGTGACAATGTGCTGTAACTTCCAGCTAAGATCATCGTAGCTCACCTTCAATGTACTTTCACTTAGTTCCAACGTTTAAATATCTAATTTCATTTTTAAAAATGAGTTAGTTCACCAAAAAATGCCCCCAGCATCATCCTCCTCCCTCACTAACCCCACCTGTAATCATTAAGAACTCAATCAAGAGAGAGTGGGGAAGATATAAAGACAGCAGAGATTCTGTAGAACTGTGGGTCCTGACGTTGTGAGTGTGACAGGTTATTAACTGAGGCCAGGAAGAGAGAAGATCCCATTGCATCCCCGTCACTAGTTCTGTCTCAGCTGGAGAATTGGGTCATGCTCTGGCAATATTACTTAAATGCAGAAAGACAGCAGAGAGCTACAGAATTGAGCAATGGGAGTCTTTGTCTGTGAATCACAAAAAAAAAGCTAGCATTGAAGTTCAATGTGTAATAGGGAAGGGAAATGGAATGTTAGCCTTTATTTCTAAGGGAATGCTGTATAAAAGAAGGGAGGTTTTGCTAAAACTATTTACATGGTATTAGTCAGACCACAGCCGGAACACTCTGAATAATTTTGGGTCCCTTAGCTCAGGAAATATATCCTGGTATTGGAGACAGTCCAGTGAAGGTTCACCAGGCTAATACCAGGGATAAAGGGACTGTCTAATGAGGAGAGATTGAGTAGATTGGGCCTGTATTGATTGGAGTCTAGGACCAGGGGGCATAATCTCAGAATGAGGGGTTACAGATTTAAGACAGGAATGAGGAAGGATTTCTTTTCAGAGGGGAGTGAATCTGTGGAATTCTTTACCACAAAGCTTTTCACTGTGCCTCGGCACATGTGACAGTAAATTCAATTCAATTAAATTCACTGGGAGCTCTCGAGGCTGGGTCACTAAGTATAATAAAGGCTGAGATTTAATCAGGAAGGGAATCAAAGGGAAAAGGCAGGAGTGTGAGGTTGAGGACTATCAGATCTCATTGAATGGTGGAGCAGACTAGGTGGGCTGAATGGCCTATTTCTAGCTATCTATCCTAAGTGGTCACTGTATTTCAGGAAGCACCTGATGAATTTGGGAAAGGTGCAGAAACAATTCATAACAATGATCTAGGTCTGAGGGCGTTCAGTTGTGTGGATAGACTGGGAATGGGAGAACTGAGGGTCTTCTCCGCCGAGCTGAGAAAGAGGTGAAATTTGATCAAGTCATTTAAAAGCACATAGAGTTCAATGAGGGTCAACCAGGAGAAGCTGTTTCTGATAGTTGAAGGTTCAGTAACAAAGGGGCAGAAATCGAAGAGAGCAAAAGTTTTTTCAATGCATGTTCAAGATCTGGAAGTTCCTGGACCCAGATTCAATACGAGTCTTCAAAGTAGAATGAAATAAAACCTAGAGGAGAAAAAAACTGCAGGGATATGTGGAATTAGCAGTGGTACTGAGCATACTGCTCCAAGGAAGAAAGGGCAGAGGCTTGAAAGGTCAACTGGCCTCCTGCTGCATCCTGTA
>NC_057721.1:81227353-81241956 GCF_004010195.1 Chiloscyllium plagiosum
CACCCCACACAAACCCATATACACACAGAGACACACCAGCATAGACACCCACCCACACAAACCCATGTACACACAGGGACACACCAGCATAGACACACACCCCACACAAACCCATATACACACAGGGACACACCAGCACACAGACATACTCACACACACACACACGCATACAGACATACACACATGCGCGCACACATACATGCACAGACACACAACACACACACACAGACACACAGGCATGCGCGCATGAACACACACAGACACATGCGAACACAAGTAAAGACATGAGCACAAACACACAAGTGAACATACACATACACACACAAACTCATGTACAAATGCACATTGGCATATGCCGACACATGTAGAGATGGATGCTGCAACACACAAGTGTGCACTCGACATAAATCCATGTCCTAACACACAGTGACAGTCCTGGAGGGAATACACTGTCTGTAAAGCACATCCTCAGGATGTTCATTGAATGGGTTGTCAGACTGACAGAAAGCAGGTGACAGTAAGAGATCTCTGTAACTGAGCAGCACAATCAAAGTGGTTTTCTACAACTGCTACCCATAGGGGATTCAGACAGTACAGGAGGAGACCATTATCCCTGTGCTAGCTCTTTGAAAGAGATACCCAATTCATTCCCTTTTTATTCCCCCCTCCCAACAGTGCTATAAAGTTAATCTTATGATGCATCTATCCAAAATTCCCCTTCCAAAAAAATTCAATTAAATTTACTTTCACTGTTCATTCAGGCAGCATGGTCTTGCATTTTGGAAAGTCAAATTAGCGTGGGGGTTTCATGGTGAATGGCAGGGCCTCAAGGAGTTTAAATGAACAGAGAGATCTTGGAGCTCATGGGGTGCACAGTCCTCTGAAAGTGGAGTCCCAGTAGACAGGGCAGGGCAGGGGGCTTTTGGCACACTGGCCCTCATCAGTCAGGGCAGTGAGTATAGAAGTTGGGAAGTTATGTTGCAGTTGTACAGGACGTTGGTGAGGCCGCATCTGTGTCCAGTTTTGGTCACTTTGTTATAGAAAGGATGTTATTAAAATGGAAAGAGTGTACGAGAAATTTACAAGGATGTCGTCTGGACTCAATGGTCTGAGTTATAGGGAGAGTTTGGACAAGCTAGGATTTCTTTCTTTGGAGCGTAGGAGACTGTGGGGGGACCTAATAGAAGTGTATAATATCATGAGAGGCATGGATAGGGTGAGTACACTCAGTCTTTTTCCCAGGGTTGGGGAATCAAGGACTAGAGGGCACCAGTTTATGGTTAGAGGGGAAAGAATACAAGGGAAACTGAGGGTCAACTTTTTTACACAGAGGGTGGTACGCATATGGAATGAGTTTCCAGAGGAAGTGTTTGAGGCATTTGGACAAATACATGGGCAGGAACGGTTTAGAAGGATATGGACCAAGTGCAGGGAAATGGGGTTAGTGTGGATGGATATTTTGGTCAGCATGGACCAGTTTGGGCCGAAGAATCTGTCTTCGTGCTGTTGGACTCTATAACTCTATGATAGGGGCTATTTTCCCTGGAGTGTCTCATAGAGGTTTATAAAATCATGAGGGGCATGGATAGTCAAGGTCTTTTCCCCAGGGTAGGGGCGTCCAAAACTAGAAGGCACAGATTTAAGGTGAGAGGGGAAAGATTTAGAAGGGACCTTAGGGGCAACTTTTTAATGCAGAGGGTGGTGCATGTATGGAATGAACTGCCAGAGGAAGTGGTGGAGGCTGGTACAATTATAACATTCGAATGGCATCTGGATGGGTACGTGAATAGGAAGGGTTTAGAGGGATATGGGCCAAGTGCTGGCAAATGGGACTAGATTAGTTCAGCATATCTGGTTGGCATGGATGAGTTGGACCAAGGCTCTGTTTCCGTGCTGTACAGCTCTGTGACTCTATGACTCTATAAGGAATGTGTGATGTGAATATAGGGGAACTGGTGGTTGCATTGTATTTAGGTTTCCAGAAGAACTTGACAAAAGGCCACACCAAAAGTTATTGATGAAAATAAAGGCTTGTGGTTTGGAGGGGGTAACATATTGGCATGTTCGAAAATTGACTGGCCAACAAGAAATGAGATTGGCATAAATGGGTCATTTTCGACCTGGCAAGATGTAACTATGGAATTTACAGAGGTCCAGACTTGGGCCTCAGCTCTTAACAATTTATATAAAAGACTTGGATGTAGGGATCGAAGGTATGGTTACTAAATTTGCTGATGACACAAAGATAGTAAGAAAATAAGTTGTGAAAAGGACATTGGGAAGCTGTAAAGGGATATAGGTAGATTAAGTGAGTGAGCAAACATCTGACAAGTGGAGTATTATACAGTAAACGTTTGATAGGAAGAATGAAGCACGTTGTTGAAATGGTGAGAGGTTACATAGCTCTGAGGTGTAGTGTGAGCTGAATGTCCTAGTGCATGAATCACACATGTTTAGTCTGTAGGTACATGAAATAACTAGGAAAAGGAGTAAAATGTCATCATTTGTCAGGAGGGGAATTGGTTGCACAAGTAGGGATGTTATGCTTCAGTTGTCCAGGGTATTGGTGAGAACACCTCTGGGGACCCTGCTGTAATACTGAGGGAAATGCTGTGTTCCGCATTAGACTTTAATCTGAAACTATCTCTGGTGTTTGCAACAGATCCCACTAGCAACGTTTCAAAGAAGGCAGAAAGATTCTCCCCTCGTGTCCAGACCAATATTTATCTCTCGATTATCATCACTGAAAATAGATCATATGCTCACTTATCTCGTTGCTGTTAATTGATGACCACATTTCTTAAAGTAGTGACCACACTTCAACAACATTTTATTGGCTGTACAACGTTGTCGTAGATGCCAGATAAATGTAAGATTTTTGATTTATTTTCCCTGTTAAGGATCTGGCATCTATCTTACTCAAGGTCCTTTCACGTAAATTGAGTAATCCCCTACCCTGTGTCCATTCAGAACTACAAAGTCTTCAATTACCCAAATCCGTGTTGAAACCTGTGAAGAAATGTTATTTTTTGCAATGACTTAAGGCATATTTTTACCTTCTTGCTCTGAACATCATTACTCATACTTCCTTCTCAGTTTTTACAAAAAAAAACTTCCTGATGCTTCCCGCTGTTGCCAGGGACAACAGAACCAAGTCAGTGGATTGGTTGATTGGTTGGTTGATGAAGGATGGAAGATTGGGATGAGTGTGAGACTGTGACTGGGATTCCCCATCAACATGAAGTGCAGAGAATGGCAGATGATATTTCAACTTACCGATAGACCCAACTAGAACAAAACAGAACAGGTCAAAAATGAATAAACAAACAATAGGGTGATACACAACAATATCAACAACAAGAAGACAGCTTGTGCCAGTTCATGTACCCTTTTGTAAACAATGCAAATTTTACATTCTCCATTATCCATCTCACAGTTTTCTCTGTAGTGATAAGGGTGAGAGTTGCCTTTTGACGCAACTCTGAATCTTTGTGGGGCTACTTAAGAATCACTGACTTCTGAAATATGGTCATCTTGGACTCAAGGCGTTAACTCCGTTTCCCTCTCTCAGATGCTGGCGGGCCTGCTGAGTTTCTCCAGCGACTTTCTGGTTTTTCTGTAAATGAGGATGGGTGAGGTTGATGTGGGATTGGAATCATATCTGGGCTGGAAATGGGTCAGGATGGCAGATTTCTTTCCCTCATTTAGGGGCATAAATGAAACCGTGGAAAATGTTCTCTTCAACAACCATCTGGTCGCTTTGTGGTCACTTTCATTGATTTAAATTAAGAATGTAAAGTTCTTAGATATGGGATTTGACCCCACATTATCTCATGCAATGCTACCATGTTTCTTAGTCTAAGTAAATTCCTGAGGAAGGGCTTATGCCCGAAACGTCGATTCTCCTGTTCCCTGGATGCTGCCTGACCTGCTGCGCTTTTCCAGCAACACATTTTCAGCTAAGTAAATTCACACCTAGACCTGGGTTCAAGCCCCATGCTCAATAGGCGCATAATAATATCCCTGTGCAAGTTTAGAAAATGCCCAAGTGGAGCCTGGAATTTAGAGATCTACATTTTATTATGAGCTCCGCATTTAAGGGAAGATATATTCACTCCAGAGAGAGTGCAGCATACATGCATCAAAAGAACACATTTTAATTCCCTTGAATAAAAAGGGTCAAGGGTGAACAAAACCAGAAATTGTTGGAAAAGCTCAGCAGGTCTAGCACCATCTGTGGAGAGAAATCAGAGTTAACGTCTCAGGTGGAGCACCCCTTCCTCAGAACGTTAAGTCTGATTTCTCTCCACAAATGCTGCCAGACCTGTTGAGCTTTTCCAGCAATTTCTATCCTTGTTCATGATTTACAGCATCCGCATTTCTTTTGTTTTTTTTTAATCAACGTTAAGGGCGATCTGACTTTAATGTTTAAGCTGAAGAAAGGGTGTGGCAGAGTGAGGACCAGAGTTCATTCCCAATGAGGCGAGGAACAAGGTGGCATGGTTGTAAAGTTTGGTGGTTCAAAGGAGATGTTAGGAAGAACTTCTTCACACAAAGGATTGTGGAAATCTAGAACTTTCTCTCCTCCTCCACTACTCCCCCCAAGAAAAATCCATTGTGTCTGGGGTTCAATTGAAATAATTCCAAACTAAGACTGACAGGTCTTTATTGGGTGAGAGTATGCAGAGTTACTCGATGGAGATAAGATATGGGTCAGCCGTGATTAAGGGGCAGCACAGACTCAAGGGGCTGAATGGCCTCCTCCTATTCCCATGTTCTTCTGGAATCAGGTGCCCTAGTTGCCCTCAACCTCCAATATCCAATAGGAAAGAAGATCAGGTTGCACAGCCTGGTCCTAATCGGTGATCCAGGTGAGAATCTTCCTTCGAGGGATGAGAGATGTAAGGAGGAGAGAGGGTGAGGGAATTGATTAGATTAGATTAGATTACTTACAGTGTGGAAACAGGCCCTTCGGCCCAACAAGTCCACACCGACCCGCCGAAGCGTAACCAACCCAGACCCATTCTCCTACATTTATCCCTTCACCTAACACTACGGGCAATTTAGCGCGGCCAATTCACCTAACCTGCACATTTTTGGATTGTGGGAGGAAACCGGAGCACCCGGAGGAAACCCACGCAGACACGGGGAGAATGTGCAAACTCCACACAGAGAGTCGCCTGAGGCGGGAATTGAACCCGGGTCTCTGGCGCTGTGAAGCAGCAGTGCTAACCACTGTGCTACCGTGCCGCCCACAAACTAGCAAAGGCAATTTTCAATGAAATTGACTTTTGTATAGGTAACTATTACATGTAGGAACATGACTATATACTTGCAACTGTAACATAGTCCCAAGGCTGGAATCGAACCCAGGACCCTAGCACTGTGAGGCAACAGTGCTAACCACTGAGCCACCATGCTGCCCTATTGGGGGTAGAGGCAGTGAGGAGGGGTGGGGTGTGAGCGCGGGAAGAGGAAGAAGCAACATAAAACACAGCTGGAACTTGCAGTCCTTGCTGACTAGCTTTGCTAAGAGAAAGTGAGGACTGCAGATGCTGGAGATCAGAGTCAAGCATGTGGTGGTGGAAAAGCACAGCAGGTCAGGCAGCATCCGAGGAGCAGGAGAATCGATGTTTCAGGCATAAGCCCTTCATCAGGAATGACAAGCTTAGCTGCTTGATTTATTTCACGAAGTGAAAATTCTGGCGTTGGACTGGGGGTTGGGGAGGGGGGGGCAGTGGGAAACAAAGTCAGAAGTCACACAACACCATGTTATAGTCCAACTGGTTTATTTGAAATTGTAGAAATACAGAAGATAGAAGTAGGAGAAAGCCATTCGGCCCTTCGAGCCTGCTCCCCCACTCATCATGACCATGGCTGATTGTCCAACTCAATACCACACCCTGCTTTCTCCCCATAACCTTTGATCCCATTCACCCCAAGTGCTGTATCTAGCCACCTATTCAATACATTCAATGTTTTGGTATCAAATACTACCTATGGTATTGAATTCCACGGGCTCACCACTCTCTGGGTGAAGAATTGTCTCCTCATCTCTGTCCTAAATGGTCCGTCCAGAATCCTCAGACTGTGACACACCCACCATGAGGAACATCCTCCCCGCATCTACCCTGTCTAGTCCTGTTAGAATGTTATAGGTCTTTATGAGAGCCACCCCTCACTCACCTGAACTCGAGTGAAAACAGCCCTAACCTAGTCAACCTGTCCTCACAATCAGTGTGCTCCGAAAGCTTGTGATTTTAAACAAACCTGTTGGACTATAACTTGGTGCTGTGTGACATCTGATTTATTTTCTTTCCTTTGCTCTGTTCCAAGTGGCCAGTTGCTTGTGATTTAGTTTCATGTGGAGTTTGGAGGTTATTGGCTGATCTGGAGCTTACCTCAGTACAGTGAGCCAAAAAGCACGTTGAAACGGCTGCACACATGGCTGGATTGTATGGCCGTTTCAGAGCTGAGCTTGTTAAGAGCTTAGAGGCACGAGTGCTCTCACAGGCTCGAGATTGGTCACGTATAATTAGGCAAACAAGAAGAGGCACAAGTACATCAAACAAGAAAATCAAAAGGGTAACTTGAATGGATGTGAGACAGAGGTGCCTTTTCTTTCACTGACCATGCACTGTTTGTAGCACTTAAAATAACCAGCCTGCAGTCTCTTTTCGATCAGTGTCTCTTCATGCCTGTCATGACTTGCCCTGCAAAGCTACAGTTCATACAAGCATCTCTCTTCCTCTTAGCTTGCAGCTATCTGATAAACATGCAACTCATTGTTTGGTTTCAAATGTATTGTCGCTGCAGAATAGATTTAATTAGTTGTATTCACCACACCTAACAATTGCCTGCTCAATGAATTGACAAGTGTTTCTGTTTCTGTGGCTGGCTGTTACAGCATGTTGTGCCAATGTCGTTGGGTGCTGGGATATCTACGTTGCATGTGTCCCTGTGTGTATTTGCCCCTAGGCAGTCCCCAGGTGACAAACAGGTTCCATTCCTGAGTATGTTGATTTGTACGCAAATCCGGTCACAATACAATGTATAACATCCATTTGTAAGTCCAACTGAATGTTGTATCAGATCCCCAACATTAATAATAAAAAGGGATCTTGGTTGTAAGAATGAGCATTTCTAAGTCAGGCATTCATAAATTAGAAGTTCATAAGTCTGGGACAACCTGTATTCTGCATCAATGTGTCCTGTTTCCTTTTTGTGTGCTTTACATTTGTATGCATGGTTTGTGCTGGCTGTGCATTTACAAACACATTTGGTGTTAGAATGCATGTTCGATCGTTATAAGGAGAGGTGTGGGCTTGTGTGTGTTTTAGGTACACGTGTGTTTTGCATTTGCCGGTTGGGTATACTATCTGTTTGTGTGTGTATTTTCCTCTCCTCCCTCTGCGGAATTGCAGTCTCGAGGATGTCCAGCTCCGAAAGCTCAACGGAACCTGTTCACCTCAGTGGATGTTGTAGGGGAAGGAGCCATCCTGGCCTCACAGATTTTTGGGTTGTGTTATTTCTCTTTTTTTCAAGAGTTTTAGTTCTGTGCACTGAAAGCAATGAGATCAGAGGTGCCTCCCATTGTCCATGTGTAGCAGCATGTTAACATGGGGCTCTGACAGCACTTTTTCATGAGGTGGGACACAAAGTCTCAAAACTAGGAGGGCTCCCTTTTTGGAAGCTAGGAATTAGTTGATCTCCCAATGTAACTGTAGGGTGTTCCACCCACCACAACCGAGAGCCTTGAGGCCAGCGACAGTAATCCCAGCAGCTGCGATCAGGAACTCTCGAGTTTTTAGTCTCTAGGACAATGAATTAATTTTTAAGAAATGGTTGATGGGGAAAGCAAAGACACCTCATGCATTAAGAAAGGAACATCATCGTCATCTACCACAATGATCATCATAATGTATAGACATGGTTAACTAAATGCTGAAAAATGTGTTGCTGGAAAAGCGCAGCAGGTCAGGCAGCATCCAAGGAACAGGAGAATCGACGTTTCGGGCATAAGCCCTTCTTCAGGAATGAAGAAGGGCTTATGCCAGAAGCGTCAATTCTCCTGTTCCTTGGATGCTGCCTGACCTGCTGCGCTTTTCCAGCAACACATTTTTCAGCTCTGATCTCCAGCATCTGCAGTCCTCATTTTCTCATGGTTAACTAAATGTAGGCAAACCGAGAGTGACTCTGGCTGTGACTCAAAAGAGGTTAAAATGGGACAAGCAGCCATCATTAGACAGATTTCAGAAGAAAGTAACATTCAGGGATGTCATATATTAGTAGTTTGAGTTACAGTGAGTGTTTGGGGGAAACCAAATGGTGTCTATGTCTCTCCACTACTAAGGGGTTTCTACACCTCATATCTGAGCTTGTTGGAGATACACTGAGAGAAACTGATCACTCTCTCAAACTCTCCAACTACTTAATCAAACTCTCCACTACTGCTGAGAAGGGAGATGTGTTGTTGTGGTGTCTTTATCAGAACCAATGCAACAATGCCAGTCTCAAAAAAACATAACTGTTTATACTACAGGAGAAAGGATGCTGATTGGTTGGCAGTTGACTCTGATTTGTCAAAGTGTTACCATGGCAAAAGTAACTAAAGACTTGAAGGTTTGAGTAAAGTTTTGTAGCTCGAATGCTGGTTGCCACAGTTATGGGTATGTACAACATTTTCTCCTGTCTAGGTGACACTGTCAGTACTTTGGAGCCTCCTGTGAAGTGCCGCTGTACTGTCTCTTGTGGAATTTATTTGGTTCCGTTCATCTGCTTCTGGTTGCCGGTTCTGGTAGTTTGTTGCAATGGCCGGTATAATGGGTCGAGGTTTATGTGATTGTTGATGGAGTCCGTGGGTGAGTGCCATGCTGCTAGGAATTCTCTGGCTGTCCTCTGTTTAGATTGTCCTATGATCGTTGTGTTGACCCAGTCAAATTTGTAATACTTGTCGTCTGTGTGTATGGCTCCTAGGGACAGCTGGTCGTGGCGTTCAGTGGCTAGTTGGTGTTCACGGATGCTCATTGCTAGTTGTCTGCCTGTTTGATTGATATAGTGTCTCGTGCGGTCTTTGCATGGAATATTGTAAATTACACTAGTCTTGCACATAATGGGTATAGGGTCTTTCGTCCTGGTGAGTTGTCACCTGAGCGTGGCTGTCAGTTTACGGGCTGACATAAATCTAAGTGGTCGGAGAAGTCTGGCTGTTAGTTCCAAGACAAGGACCACAAATTTGACTGGGACAATACCATGATCATAGGGCAAGTTAAACGGAGGACTGCCAGAGAATTCCAAGAAGCATGATACTCACCCACGGACTCCATCAACAAACACATTTACCTGGATCCACAATACCAACCACTGCAACAAACAGCAGGAACCAACAACCGGAAGCAGCAGGAACGTAACCAAATAAATCCCAGGAGACACAGGACAGCAGCGCATCACAGGAGGCTAGACAGCACCGAGGATGTCACCCAGAAAGGGGACAAAACATCTGCAAATCAACTTCCCAGCTCAACAAATATATCCACAACTACGGTAACTAAAGACCCCTCATACTTCCTGATAAATAAAAAAAAAAGCCCAGACCACAGACATGTTTTGTTTGCAGAGAACAATCCCTTTGTATGAATAGCTGCCATTTCTGTCAAGTGCAAATGAGACATTTTACAATGAGCTATATGACTCAACTGGTAATTTAAAATTAATCCAGTTCTAACATTCGACTTCAAAACCCACTACAGCTGTGAGCAAAATTTAAATTCAATTTAAAAACCTGGAATTGAAGATCTCAGTGAAGACAAAAAAAAACTATCATCAATTGTCATAAAATCCCATCTGGATCATCACTGTCCTTTAGGGGAGGAAACTGCCATCTTTACCTGGTCTGGTCTACATGTGACTCCAGACCCACAGCAATGTGGTTGACTCTTCATTGGCCTCTGAACTGATCTTAGCAAGACCCTCAGTTTCAAGGTAACGAGCAATGGGTAACAGTTGTTGGGCTTGCCAGTCTCACCCAACATCCCATGGTGATGTGTAGAAGGTTTTTATTATTGAGTAACCCTGGGGTTTAAGTCCCATATGCTTCAGAGGTCAATAATAGCATCTCTAATCAGGGTAATTAAAAATATCGATCATTGAGTGAAGTCCTCACACCCCAGCCCCTTTCCATTTACTAGGAGCATTAAACTCTCCTGTCTCCAGTAACCACCAATCTGCCTGGCTGATTCTGTTAGAATGTCCAAGCATTTCTCCCTTGCAGGGATTAGCAGCTGACTGGAAAGGAGAGCTGAAGGTGAATTTAAAATGAGATCCAATGCTCAAACTGGATTTTAAGTGCAGGCATCTGCATGACAAGCACAGTAATATAATCATGGTGCCCCCCCCATCCACCCTTCTCCAGACTGTTTCTGGTGACACCTGTGACCTCTAAGTCAAGGCACATTTGTTCTCAGTGAGGCAACACACAGTCTGCAAGACCATGAATTAACACCCTCAGCCAGAGTACTGAAGGTAAATTGCAAATGTTTCCAAGTCATTCCACAAATGGAATGAATTGTTTATGTATCTGTGCCTCAATCCTATCAGGTTGGATCTCAGACCTTGTATATTCTCAAGGGTCAAACTTATCAGTCAGCAAAACTTTGTTATGTCTCATTTCCTTTGAGAGGAATAAAGGAAGCTGCAAATAAACACACAAATAAATCTCTCAAACAGCAAGGAAATGGTACATTTCGACATAACATTACAACTTTGCGTTCACATGGTAAGAAAGATAGGCCTTGAAGCCTAAGATCAAATGTTTAATGCTCAGGGTTCAGGGTGTAGTCTGAGGCCTGCTTTAAGAATAGCAAGTTGCTGAGTTGGAATCAGAGCACCCTTACAGAATCATAGGATCCCTACAGTGTGGAAGCAGGCCATTCAGCCCATCGAGTCAACATTGACTCTCTGAAGACCGTCCCACCCAGCTACCCTATCCTGCATTTCCCATCACTAATCCACACATACCTGGACACTATGAGTAATTTAGCATGGCCAATCCACCTGACCTGCACATCTTTTGAGTGTGGGAGGAAACCCACGCAGATATGGGGAAAATGTGCAAACTCCATGCAATCACCTGAGGTTGGGATTGAACCCAGGTCCCTTGCTCTGTGAGGCAGCAGTGCTAACCACTGAGCCACCATGCCCCATGATGCTTCCTCCGTATACTTCTCCACCTTTCTCTCTTTCCACTTTTAAGGCACTTTATCTGAACACATGCAGCGTTCACAACAAGAAGGTGATTTCAATAAAAACAAGGTAGGTGATTTGATGGCACTAACTCAAATAGAAGGGAATATTTTAACTGCCATTATACAGATGTTCAGGAGGGACAGGCAAAAAGGAAAATGAGGCAGAATTGTGCTGATAATACTACCATCAGATTCAGGAGCAGAATTAGGCTATTCGGCCCATCAAGAGTGCTCCACCATTTGATCTTGGTTGACTTGTTTCTTAACCCCATTCTCCTGCCTTGTCTCTGTAACACTTTATCCCCTTACTGATCAAGAACCTATCAATCTCTGCCTTATTTACACTCAATAACTTGGCCTCCAAAGGCCTCTACAGCATTGAGTTCCACAATTAACAGCCTTCTACCTGAAGAAATTCCTCCTCATCTCAGTTCTAAAGGATCATCCCTTCACTCTGAGGCTGTGCCGTCAGGTCCTAGTCCCTCTGACTAGCAGAAACATCATCACCACATCCACTCTATCCAGGTCTCTCAGTATTCTGTAAGTTTCAATGAGTTAATAAAGGATGGAATCACTGTATTAGTGAGAGGCGATATACAAGTTGGAAGAAATGGACGAACTCTCTGTTTGTGTAGGGCTAAGAAACAGCAACGGACAGTAAACACTGTTAGGAGTGGTTTATGAGCCACCAAACAGTAGTGAGTGTGGTGTAAACCAGGAAATTAAAGGTGCATGTAGCAATGGGAAAGCAACAATTAGGGGAGATTTTAATCAACATATAGACTGAATAAATCAAATGGGAACCAATACCATGGAGGAAAAATTCCTGGAATGTGTTAAGGAACCATGTTGAGGAACCATGTCAGGTACAGACTATTTTAGATTGAGTACAGTGCAATGAGAAAGGTCTAAAACAATTTTGTAAAAGAACACTTTGGATTAGCTATCGCAGTGTCATGGTATTTTCCACTAAGTTTGATAAAGATGTAATTCAGCCGTAAACTAGGGTTTCACTGCAAACAAGGTAAATTAATAATGATATGTGGAGGGAGCTGGCTAACATGGATTGGAAAAATACATTAACATTTTGACAATGGATAGGCAATGAGTCATATTTAAAGAATTAATGCTTGCTTCTCGAAAACAAACCGTACATTCATTTAAGGTGATTATCCAACATGTAAAAGCAAAAGCACATTGGCTAACACGAGGAGGGCAGTTTATAAAGTTGCTAAAAATGCTGTAAACCTAAGAACTGGGAGAATTTTAGTGTTTTGTGAAGGAGGTCTAAGAAATTAATGAAGGAGGAGTAAATAGAATATGAAAGTAAAACAGCAAGAAAGAATAAAAACAGATTGTAAAAGCTGCTACAGTTTTGTTAAAAGGAAAAGATCAGCAAAGACAGTGTGGCTGCACGATCAGTGGGGACAGGAGAATTTATAACAGGAAATAGAGAAATAAATACCCTATAAGCATCCTTATATGTGCCTGCTCTTCAAATGAAATAATTGTGATCCACAGGTCTAGTGAGAATGTGGAGCTATAAGACCATGAGACATAGGAGCAGAAATTAGGCCATTCAATCATGGCTGATAGGTTTCTCATCTGCATTCTCCCACTTTAGGTTAGATTAGATTCCCCACAGTGTGGAAACAGGCCCTTCGGCCCAACCAGTCCACACCGACCCTCCAAAGAGTAACCCACCCAGACCCATTTCCCTCCAACTAATGGACCTAACACTACGGGCAATTTAGCATGGCCAATTCACCTGACCTGCACATCTTTGGACTGTGGGAAGAAACCGGAGCATCAGGAGGAAACCCACGCAGACACGGGGAGAATGCGCAAACTCCACACAGACAGTCACCCGAGGCTGGAATCGAACCTGGGCCCTTGGTGCTGTGAGACAGCAGTGCTAACCACTGAGCCACCGTGCCACCCATAACCCTTGATCCCCTTGCTACTCAAGAACCTATCTATCTCAGTTTTAAATATACTCAATGACCTGGCCTCCACAGCCTTCTGTGGCAATGAATTCCACAGATTCGCCACTCTCAGGCTGAAGAGAGTGTTAGAACTGCTAGAAATTAGTAAAAAGGTGGTATTGGAGAAATTAATGGGAATTTCTTTTTTATTTATTCATGGGTGACATTGACTGGGCCAGCATTTATTGCATTAACCCAGCTACCTTTGAGAAGGTGACTGTGAGCTGCCCTCTAAACCATTGAAGCCCTTGGAGTCTAAGGAGCTCACAGTGCTGCTAGGGAGGAGATTCACTAACCTGCTTCGATTGGCATCAGGGATACAGGCTAATGTGAGAACATGCTAATGATGTAGATGATCAGTTGTGATCGAGACTGGCAGAAGAGGCTGGAGGGGCTGAATGGCCTCCTTCAGCTCTGTTTCCTTTAAGCTGTAGTGAGATTTGATCTTCAGGCCCACTATTAGTGGTGAGATCTTGGAAAATGTTCATATTACAGAGGAGGAGGTTCTGGATGTCTTGGAATGCATAAAAGTGGATAAATCCCCAGGACCTGTTTAAGTGTACCCTAGAGCTCCTTGGGAAGCTAGGGAAATGATTGCTGTGCCCCTTGCTCAGATATTTGTATCATTAATAGTCAGGTGCTGGAAGACTGGAGGTTGGCTAATGTGGTGCCACTATTTAAGAAAGGTGGTAAGGGCAAGCCAGGGAACTATAGACCGGTGAGCCTGACATCGGTGGTGGGCAAGTTGTTGGAGGGAATCCTGAGGGACAGGATTTACATGTATTTGGAAAGGCAAGGACTGATTAGAGATACTCAGTATGGCTTTGTGCATGGGAAATCATGTCTCACAAACTTGATTGAGTTTTTTGAAGGAGTATATTCCTGGAAATACATCCAGGCAAGTTATTTGGGTGGAACTGAGAAATAAGAAAGGGATGATCACCTTATTGGGATTGTATTATAGACCCCCTAAAGAGTCAGAGGGAAACTGAGAAACAAATTTGTAAGGAGATCTCAGCTATCTGTAAGAATAATAGGGTGGTTATGGTAGGGGACTTTAACTTTCCAAACATCGACTGGGACAGCCACAGTGTTAAAGGTTTAGATGGAGAGGAATTTCTTAAGTGCGTACAAGGCAATTTTCTGATTCTGTATGTGGATGTACCTACTAGAGAATGTGCAAAACTTGACCTACTCTTGGGAAATTAGGCAGGGCAGGTGACTGAGGTGTCAGTGGGGGAGCACTTTGGGGCCAGCGACCATAATTCTATTCGTTTTAAAATAGTGATAGAAAAGGATATACCAGATCTAAAAGTTGAAGTTCTAAATTGGAGAAAGGTCAATTTTGACGGTATTAGGCAAGAACTTTCAAAAG
>NC_057721.1:81243809-81247934 GCF_004010195.1 Chiloscyllium plagiosum
TGAATAGGAAGAGTTTGGAGGGATATGGGCCGGGTGCTGGCAGGTGGGACTAGATTGGGTTGGGATATCTGGTCGGCATGGACGGGTTGGACCAAAGGGTCTGTTTCCATGCTGTACATCTCTATGACTCTATGACTCTGAGTAACAAAGAGGATGGATAAGGGCAGAGCTGTGGACGTGATCTATATAGACTTCAGTAAGGTTTCGACAAGGTTCCTCTTGGGAGACTGGTTAGCAAGGTTAGATCTCATGGAATACAGGGAGAACTAGCCATTTGGATACAGAACTGGCTCAAAGGTAGAAGACAGAGGGTGGTGGTGGAGGGTTGTTTTTCAGATTGGAGGGGTGTGACCAGTGGAGTGCCACAAGGATCGGTGCTGGGTCCTCCACTTTTTGTCATTTACATAAATGATTTGGATGCGTGCATAAGAGGTACAGTTAGTAAGTTTGCAGATGACACCAAAATTGTTGGTGTGGTGGACAGCGAAGAGGGTTACCTCTGAGTATACACACACACACAACAGACAGACAGGCCCATGCACACTATGCACACACTACAGACAGACATTGTGAGTTCAACATCCTACTGTGGAAAGTACAACAGAAGTGCAGCATTGTCAGTGGTGCCACCTTCCGGATGAGAGGTCTGCCCCCTGCAGGTAGAATTGTGATGGGACTTATGCTGTGGAGAGGAAAGGAAGACCAAAAGGGAAGGCAAAGGGTTGGGGGTCACCTGCCGGCCACCAGATTTCCATAAGATCATAAAACATAGGAGTAGAAGTAAGGCCATTCGGCCTATTGAGTCCACTCCACCATTTAATCATGGCTGATGGGCATTTCAACGCCACTTACCAGCACTCTCCCTGTATTCCTTAATTCCTTGCGAGATTCAGAATTCATCAATCTTTGCCCTGAAGACATTTAATATTCTGGCCTCCACTGTGCTCTGTGGCAATGACTCTCTGGCTGTAGAAATATCTCCTCATTTCCTATCTAAATTGGCCCCTCTAATTCTGAGGCTGTGCCCACGGGTCCTAGTATCCCCACCTGACGGAAACAAAATCCCAGCGTCCACCCTTTCTAAGCCATGCGTTATCTTGTAAATTTCTATTAGATCCCCCCTCAACCTTCTAAACTCTAATGAATTCAATCCCATGATCCTCAGCCATTCATCGTATGTAAGACCTACCATTCCAGGGATCATCCGTGTGAATCTCCGCAGGACACGCTCCAGTGTCAGTATGTCCTTCCTGAGGTGTGGAGCTCAAAATTGGACACAGTATTCTAAATGGGGCCTAACTAGAGCTTTATAAAGTCTCAGAAGCACACCGCTGCTTTTATATTCCAATCCTCGTGAGATAAATGACAACATTACATTTGCTTTCTTAACCATGGACTTAACCTGCAAGTTAACCTTTACAGAATCCTGGACTAGCACTCCCAGATCCCTTTATAGTTTGGCTTTATGAGTTTTCTTACTGTTTAGAAAATAGTCCGTGTTTTTTTTTCCAAAGTGCAAGACCTCAAAGTGCATTTACTCACGTTGAATTTTATCAGCCATTTCCTGGACCACTCTCCCAAACTGTCTAGATCCTTCTGCAGCCTCCCCACTTCCTCAGTACTACCTGCCTGTCCACCTAACTTCATATCATCAGCAAACTGCACTAGAATGCCCCCAGTCCCATCATCCAGATCATTAATATATAATGTGAACAGCTGCAACCCCAACACTGAACCTGCGGGACACCGCTTGTCACCGGCTGCCATTCCGAAAAAGAACCTTTTATCCCAACTCTCTGCCTTCTGTCAGACAGTCAATCCTCAATCCATACCAGTAGCTCACCTCGAACACCATGGGCCCTCACCTTGCTCAGCAGCCTCCCATGAGGGAGACTTCCCTCGTGAAGCAGATGAGTTTTTATATTTGATAGTGGTCATCATTAGGCTAACTTTCTAATCCCAGATTGATTTAAGTTTCACCATGGTGGGATTTGAACCCACATGACTCGAACTTTAGTTGGGACAATCTGCATTACCAGCTCATGGACATTTCTACGACAGCACTGCCTGATGGATGGAAAGGTAAAGCTGTAATAAAGGAACAAAGCATTCTTCCAGAGTAAGTGTTTGTGGCAGAATCATGAGGGCCTCTGTTTGAATGAAGCAGCATGAAAAACGAGATTCAGACCAGCACACAGTAAAACAAAGGATTGAGAGCTGATGCTCTGAAATTGCTAAACTCATTGATGAGTCCAAAAGTCTGGAAAATGCTTAATCAGAAATTGGAATATTGCCCCTTGATCTGGAATACGAAAGCAGACAAAGGCTAGAACCATGACAGGTCAGGTCTAATACTGATATGGTCCCGAAACTGGTGCTCGGGGCGGGGGGCGCGGGGGGCTCCTATTGTCTGCCGTTCTAGCTTCTATCTTGCAGATATTGAGCATCAACGTTCCACACTTCTTTGACCCTCTCACCACACATTAAGACCACTTCTTTCCCCGCCCAGAGTCATATTCAACATGATTCATAGATTCCGTACAGCACAGATAGAGGCCATTCAGCCCATCAAGTCTGCACCAACCCTCCGAAGAGCATCCCACCCAGACCCACCTTCTGACCCCATCCCCATAACACACTGCATTTCCCATGGCCAATCCACCTAACCTACACGTTGTTGGACGGTGGGAGGAAACTGGAGCACCCAGAGGGAACCTCTTGCACAAGGAGAATGTGCAAATGTCACACAGTCCCCCGAGGGTAGAATTGAACCTGGGTCCCTGATGCTGTGAGGCAGCAGTGCTAACCACTGAGCCACTGTGCCGCCCACAACACTTGTGGGATGTGAATGTCACTAGCTGACCAGCATTCACTGCCCATCCCTAGTTAGCTTTGAACTCAATGGCTTGCTGGGTCATTTCAGAGGGCAGCTAAGAGTCAACAATGTTGCTGTGTGCCTGGAGTCACATATAGGCCAGACCAGGTAAGGATGGCAGTTTCCTTCCCGAAAGGACATTGATGAACCAGATGGTTTTTTTTTCCAATAACAGTTTCTTCATTCCAAAACTTTTTTTATTGAATTCAAATTCCACCGTCATCTGTCACAGGATTCGAGCCTGGATCCCCAGAACACTAGTTGAGTTTCTGGATTAATAATCTCACGACAACACCATAGGGCATCGCCTCTCCACTGATGCTGCCTGATCAACTGAGCAGTTCCTCTATTCTGTACTTTGAGATTTCCAACACCTGTCATATTCACTTTCTTCCTCCCTTATGGTTTAGCCAATAACGACCCCTCCAGCAACTTCACAGAAAGTGTTAGTCTGGTCTTTGGCACATTGCAATGTTGTGGGAACTTGCTAAGTGCACTTTAGCTGCATCATATTCTACACTACATTGTGGTCATAAAGTTCTTCTTTGGTTGTAAAACACTTTGAGATGTCCTTCAGTTGTGACAGGCTATAATTGTCGTCCTTTTTGTTCCTGAGACACCTGCATGCAGAAACACAGAGAAGCACATGCAAGCAGACATGCACACAAACAGAGACTGAAAGAGCCGGGCAGAATGCTGAGAGTCTTGCGTGGTTACTGAATGAGATCACACCTACAATCAGAGCTGATTAGTATCTGCGATAAGTAGTTGATTACAGGATAGAAAGATGAGAGGTTTGTAGCCAGACTCAGACTGCCACTGATAGGAATCTCAACTTCTATCAGCAAATACTGAAGCAAAGTTACAATAGTTTAGAAATCAGCCTGGTTCTCCCTCTGCTGTGTGCGTGCGTGCCTGAGTATACATGTGTGTGTCTGCCTGAGTGTACACGTGCATGTGTGTGTGTAAGTCTGAGTGTGTATGCATGAGTTTGTGTGCACGTGTGTGTGTGAGTGAGTGAGTGTAGTCTTGAGTGGAAATGTCTGAGTTTTTGTATGCATGAGTGTATCTGGGTGTGAGTGTACATGTGTGTGTATGTGTGTAGTGTATGTCTGTGCATATATGTTCATATATGTGGTGTCCAGCAATGGGTGCATGTGTGCCTATGTGTGTATCTGTGCATATGCCTGTGCTTGTGTCAGAGTATATACGTGTATATATCTTATACGTGCCTGTGTTTATATATGCGT
>NC_057721.1:81248530-81255444 GCF_004010195.1 Chiloscyllium plagiosum
CTCTTCCCTCCCTCTGCTGTGGTCTCCCTCTCTGGTTATCACTGTCTCTCCCTTCCTCCGATCAGCCTTTCTTTCCAGCTGTCCTTTCAGTTGCTCTCTTGCTCTCTCACCCCCATGCTCTCATGTTTTTCTGCAGCTTCCTCTCAGTTTGTCTCTCTCTTTCTGCCCTATTAGCCTCTCTTTTCTCAGTATTCCTTATTCCTTCTGCCTTTCCATCTGTTCCTTGCTCTCTTTGTGACTTCCTCACTCAGCACTCCCAGTTCCTTCTCACTCACCCCCTCGCCCCCTTGCTCAGAGTCACGTCTGTCACTTTCTGTCTCTCTCTTTATTGCTTTGTGCTCCCACGTTCCCTCTCTCAGTTTAATGGCTTTAGGAGACTGTTGTACCGTACTCACCGTGCACCGTCAGTGTGACCGAAGTCTCAGTTTTCCCCACCATGTTCTCGGCCACACATGTGTAGGTGCCCACGTCAGCTGCTGTGACATGTCGAATGACCAACGTATTGCCTCTTTGGATCTCGGACCTGTTGAGCAGATGAGAGACAGATCAGAGAGGCTGGAGAAAATCAACAGAGATGATGAAGTACAATACGTTCCTACAGCATCTCTCATTGCCAAGGGACACGTTGGTATTGCATTTTAGTAAAACAAACAAGGGAAGGACTCATACAATTAATAGTAGGGCCCAGGGTAGTGTGGTAAAACAGAGAGACTTAGAGGTTCAGCTACATAATTCTTTGAAAGTTGTGTCACAGACAGACAGGGTGGTTAAGAAGGCATTTAGCACGCTTGCCTTCATTGCTCAGACCAATGAGTAGAGGAGTGGGACGTCATATTGAGGTTGTACAGGACATTGGTGAGGCCACTTTTGGAATACTGTGTGCAGTTCCAGTCACCCTGCTATAGGACGAATATTATTAAGCTTGAGTGGGTTCAGAAAAGAGTTACCAGAATGTTGCTGGGAATCATAGGGAGAGGCTGGGACTTCTTTCACTGGAGCGTAGGAGTTCGAGGGATGACCTGAAGAGGTTTATGAGATCATAAGGGGCATAGATAGGGTGAATGACAAGAATCTTTTCCTTATGGTGGGGGCGTTTAAAACTAGGGGGCACATTTTTAAGGTGAGAGCAGAAAGATTTGAAAAGGACATGGAGGGAAACATTTTTACACAGAGGGTGGTGTGTTTTTGGAATGAGCTGCCAGAGGAAGTGGTGGATGCAGGTGCAGCTCCATTTAGATTGGCAGATGAACAGGAAGGTTTTGGAGGGTTATGAGCCAGGAGCAGGAAGGTGGGACTAGTTTAGTTTGAGAACATGATCGGCATGGTTGGACCAAAGGGTCTGTTTCCATGCTGTTTGACTCGATGATATCCTATTCGGCAGGCGGAAGAATTGGCTGGAGAATGTGTTGGGGGAGAAGATAGGATGGATAGGGGATGGATAGGGTGAAGAGTTCATCACTGCTCTCCAGGAACAGGCCAGAACTAAAATATTGTTTGGAGAAGTTTTCCCACTCCTGTAGTACATTTGCACTCCTTTTAAACAAAGAGATAACTTGCAGTTCTCCAGGTCTGCCGAAACCACCCCTGAGGTGAAGGCAGACTGCAATGGACAACACGTAGCCCAGTTCCACTCTCATTCTCTCGGACAGAGGGGGGTCCATGAGGGATTACAGAATCAAAGGATTATTACAGTACACAGGAAGGCTAATCATTGCATTGTGTCTGCACAAGTCTATCCCTTAGTACAAATCTCCTGACTTTCCCATCTCCCTGCACCCTACTCCAATCCAAATAATTATCCTTTGTCCCTCTTGAATGCCTCATTTGAAGATGAATCCACCACATTTCCAGGCAGTGCACTCCAGACACTAACTGCTTGCTGAGCATCACCCGTGCTTCATTTTCACAAAACTTTTCATCTATGTCCCTCTCACTCTTGTTCCTTTCATAAGCAGGAAGAGCTTCTCCTGATCTAATCTGGCCAACCACTCGGGATTTTGAAAACCTCTATCAAATGTCCTCTCAGGCATCTCACCTCCAAGGAAAACAGTCCCAACTTTCTCAATCTATCCTGGTCCGAAAACCGAAACCAATTTAAACACAGACACACTAATTATTACCTTCTCCTTATGAGGTTTATACACTCCATGCTAGGAGATTTCTGCACTGTTAGAGGGTCAGTACTGAGGGAGTGTGGCACTGTCAGAGGGTCAGTACTGAGGGAATGCTGCACTGTCAGAGAGTCAGTATTGAGGGAGTGCTGCACTGTCAGAGGGTCAGTATTGAGGGAGTGCTGCAGTGTCAGAGGGTCAGTACTGAGGGAGTGCCGCACTGTCAGAGAGTCAGTATTGAGGGAGTGCTGCATTGTCAGAGGAACAATGCTAAGGGAGTGCCGCACTGTCAGAGATTCAGTACTAAGGGAGGACCATGCTGTCAGAGGATCAGTACTGAAGGAGTGCTGGAGGGTCAGTACTGAGGGACTGCCGCACTGTCAGAGAGTCAGTATTGAGGGAGTGCTGCACTATCACAGGAACAATGCTAAGGGAGTGCCGCACAGTCAGAGAGTCAGTACTCAGGAAATGCTCAGCTTTCAGACGTTCAGTACTGAAGGAGTGCCGCACTGTCAGAGGGTCAGTACTGAGGGAGTGATGCGCTATCAGAGGATGTAGTTTTGAAGCTGGGAGATTGAATAGTGTCAATGTTTGCTCTCTGAGATAAATCAAAGAGTGTGGAGTTTTCACTTGGTTTACCCTCAGCAGCCAGTTTGGTCATTATGACATTGTTGTTTATGGGAGCTTGCTGTGCTGTGCTTTCTGCATTCTGACAATGACTAGAATGCAGACAGTACTTCATTGGCATTAAAGGACCTAGGGATATGGTGAGGTTGAGACAGGCGTTATAGCAATGAAAGTTTGAATTCCTTCTGTGGTTCTCCTTGCCGAGAGCAGTGAGAGCAGTGCACTGCCTCCCGGTGTTATCGATAGCCATGTTAGTCCTGTTGGAAGCTGCTCCTGTACCTGCTTTTTGGCAACAAGCCGTCCTCCTTCCTCCAGTGTACTGTCGGAGTGGGGTCTCCCCGCGCCTCACACTTAAACTCAACCGTCTCATCCACCAGCTGGACCTGACTACTTGGCTTCTTCACAAAGGATGGGCGCTCTGGGGAGAGAACAGACGCAGCATCAGAGCCGAGAAAGCATCCTCCAAACTACCACAGACAACCCCAAATAAAAACTGAAGCATCCACTCAGCAGGTCACGGTGAGAACCGAGAGGCTTAATGTTTCGGTCGCAGGTAGATAGAACAGTGAAGGCGGCGTTTGGTATGCTTTCCTTTATTGGTCAGAGTATTGAGTACAGGAATTGGGAGGTCATGTTGAGGCTGTACAGGACATTGGTTAGGCCACTGTTGGAATATTGCGTGCAATTCTGGTCTCCTTCCTATAGGAAAGATGTTGTGAAACTTGAAAAAGTCCAGAAAGATTTACAAGGATGTTGCCAGGGTTGGAGGATTTGAGCTACAGGGAGAGGCTGAACAAGCTGGGGCTGTTTTTCCCTGGAGCATCGGAGGCTGAGGGGTGACCTTATAGAGGTTTATAAAATCATTAGGGGCACGGATAGGGTAAATAGACAAGGTCTTTTCCTTGGGGGGGGTGAGGGGAGTCCAGAATGAGAGGGCTTAAATTTAGGGTGAGAGGGGAAAGATATAAAAGAGACCTAAGGGGCAACTTTTTCACACAGAGGGTGGTACGTGTATGGAATGAGCTGCCAGAGGAAGTGGTGGAGGCTGGTACAATTGCAACATTTAAAAGGCATCTGGATGGGTATATGAATAGGAAGGGTTTAGAGAGATATGGGCCAAGTGCTGGCAAATGGGTTTAGGTTAATTAGGGATGTCTGGTCAGTACAGAGGAGTTGGAACGAATGGTCTGTTTCCATGGCGTACATATTTATGTCTCAATGACTTCCAGAGGTGAATTCTGTAGGGATTCAATAAGGTAGACAGAGGGAAGATGATTGTAGTTATTGCGGAAACCAAACCATGGGTCATTAATTTTTTAATATATTGTTTCATGAGAATGGGGTCTGCCATTATTCTCATTTATATTTATAGATCAAGACTGAGGTATACAAGATTGTGAGGGACATGGACAGAGTGGATAAGGAGCAGCTGTTTGCTTAGTTGAAGGGTCAGCCACAAGGGGTCAAAGGTTCAAGGTGAGGGGCAGGAGAGTTGGGGGGGGGGATGTGAGGGAAAGCCTTTTTACCCAAAGGGTGGTGACAGTCTGGAACGTGCAGCCTGGGAGGGTGGTAAAGACAAATGGCCTCATATCCTTTAAAAAATACCTGGATGAGCACTTGGCATGTCATAACATTGAAGATTATGGGCCAAGTGCTGTTAAATGGGATAAAATTGAAGGCGAGGTGTTTGTCCTGTGTCGATGGGCTGCACTGTTTGATTGCATGATTCTATAAAGTATTATCCATCCCTAATTGCCCGGAGGGCAGTTAAGAGTCAACCCCATTTCTGTGTGTCTGGAGTTACATGTAGGTAAGTCAGACAAGGTAATGATTTCCTTCCCTGAAGGACATTGGTGACCCAGGTGACCCAGGTGACATTTTAAAACCATGGTTACCATCACATTTAGCTTTTTATTCCATATTTTTATCGAATTTTAATTTCACCATCCGCCATGGCGAAATATTCCCAGAACATTAACCTGGAATTGTGGATGATTGGAGCGGTGGTACTCCCCCACCTGAAGTACTGTGAACAGACCTTGGCACCACAACCAGGAAGGATAGATTAAGCTTGGAGGAAGAACACCTCATCTTCCGCCTTGGGAGGCTAGAACCACAGAGCCTTGACATTGAATTCACCATCTCCCAAATCTCCCCACCCCCCCACCTCATCCCAGATCCAACCCTCCAAGTCAGCAGCACCCTCTTGACCTGTCCTACCTCTCCATCTTCCTTCCCATCTATAGAGTCCTAGAAAGGATCTATCTCTAACCCTCTCCTATTTCACACCTACACGTTGATCCATGGTGACCTTATCTGAAGGGACAGGGTTGGTCTGTAAACATACATTGAGGACCCCCAGCTCTCACTCAGCACCCCCTCTCTCCCTCCTCAACTCTCACTGATGGAACAAACTGCTCCCCCCCCCAACATCCTCTGCTGGATGAGCAGGAACTTCTTTCAGTTAAATCTCGGGAAGACTGAAGCCGTCGTTTTCCGTCCCGAATCCAAACTCTGCTCCCTACTGACCAACTCTATCCTTCTTGGGGCAAGTTCCAGAATCTGAAACATTAACTCTGTTTTTCTCTCTCTCTCCTCCGATACTGTCAAACCTGCTGACTTTCTCCAGCAGTTTCAGTTTTTCCCTTTAGATTCTCAGCATGTGCAGTCTTTTGATTTTGTTTCGCTGCATGAATATAATGTGACTTTATTATGAAGAGCTCCATCAGACTACCCCTTAAACTGCACCCTGCTGAAGAAAAGAACCCCAGGCTGAAGAAACCTGTTCAGACTTTCTTACTGGTGACAAGCTCCTAGCTCTGGTGTCATGATCCTCAGGCAGCACCTTCCAAACGCACGACCACTTCCATCGAGAAGGACAAGGGCAGCCAATAAATGGGAACACCACCCCCTGCAAGTTCCCCTCTGAGCCCCTCACCGTCCTGACTTGGAAACATATCACCGTTCCTTCACTGTCACAGGGTCAAAATTCTGGAATTCCCTCCCTCAGGGCATTGTGGGTCAACCCACAGCACATGGACTGCAGCGGTTCAAGAAGGCAGCTCACCCCCACCTTCAAGGGGCAACTGGACGTTTATAAAATCATCAAAAGCTTGGAAAATGTGAAGAGTAAAGGTCTTTTCTCTAGGTTAGGGGAGTCCAAAACTAGACGGCATAGGTTTAAGGTGAGAGGGGAAGAATTTAAAACGGACCAAGGGGCAACTTTTTCAGATGGAGCGTGGGGTGTGAGTATGTGGAAACTTCTGCCAGAGGAAGCGGTAGATGCAGGTACAGTTGCAACATTTAGAAATCATTTGGACAGGTACATGATTAGAGGGAAATGGGCCAAAAGCAGGCAAATCGGAGCGGTTTAGTTTGGGAAACCTGTCTGGCATGGACAGGTTGGACCGAAGGGTCTGTTTCCATGCTGTTATGACTCTCTGACTCTGTAACTAGTGATGGGCAATAAATGCTGGGTTTTCCAGGGCTGTCTTCATTCCATGAAATGCTTTTTATGGTGCCAAAAATAATTTCTGTAAGCACGCAGCTGGCCAGGTGCTGCGTGTGCGGAGAGAATGGAAAGCAGGTTGTTAACATATCATTGTATTGAGCTAAGCTGACAGAAAATGAGTTATCAGCAAATCTGTGATAATGAGATGGAGACAAAGAGCAGGGCAGTATGTCTATACCTGGCTACTTTATTCTAAAGATATTGGTATCCAGAGGATAAAAAGAGTAACAGAACCCATCCTTTGGGCACAGCTCTCCTCAACACCCCTTCAAGGGACTTTGACAATCCACCCTTCCTGTACCCCCTTCTCTCACTTCCATCCCCACTGCGTCTCTTCAGAAGGGGTTGACCTCCTGACCCAGATATAAGTGCCCAGGTTCGGATACCCAGACTGCAGCGTTCACACTCACCTAGAACGGTCAACTCGGCCACCTCGCTCTCCCGCTCGCCCACCATGTTGGTGCCAACGCAGACGTACTTGCCTGCGTCGCTCTTCCGCGTGTTGGTGATCATCAGCTTCCCGCCGCGGATCTGACAGGGTACAACACAGACACACAGCTCATCAGCTCAAGGACCGGCACAGGGGGAGAGGGTAAGGGGGAGGGGGAGAGGATGGGGGGAGCAGGGAAGGGGGAGGGGTAGAGAGGCGGGGGAGAGGGTAGGGG
>NC_057721.1:81255983-81264990 GCF_004010195.1 Chiloscyllium plagiosum
GGGTAGCAGGGGTGGGGGAGTGGGGTGGGTGCTCTGGGTTGGGTCATGGAGGTATTTTGGAGAAACATTGTAGGACCTGGGCCCAGGGCACCATGGGAGCAGTCAGGATAGGAGCAGAAGAGAGTCTGGGTAGGGATGTGGACAAGGCTTTGGGTTACATGTTTGGTGGATTTTTTGGGTATTTTCAGGTAATTATGGGAGGAGACAGAGGGTTTAGGTTGGTGTTAGGGAGAGTTCAGTATGGGGCTTAAGTTGGAGATAGAGGCAGAGTTTGAATTGGCAATGGGAGCATCAGTCCTTGCGATGGTTTGGGGGATTATAGAAGGAGATGATGTTATTGTTGGAGATGGGTGCGGGTTGGGGAGAGGTCAGGGGTCATGGGTAAGGTATTCAGTCAGGAGTAATAGGGGTGGGTAATCGGTTTGCGCATGAGCCAAGATAAGGCATTGAGGTAAGGGAAGGATGGTTGTGTTGTGGACAGGGCATTGGGTAGGGGAGGAAGCTAAGGCCTCAGACAAGGGGCTCCTCAGCTTCCTCAGCTGTCACCATCTCTCATGTCACTATTGATATGGCCCGAGAGGTAACCATCAGGAGAGGCTTGCATTTCCATAGCACCAAAAAATACAACAACAAGGATGTACTGCTGAGATTATATACAGCTCTGGGCAGAATATTTGGAATATTGTGAGCAGTTTTGGGCCCCGTATTGAAGGAAGGATGTGCTGGCCTTGGAAGGGTCTATGGGAGATTCACAAGAATGATCCCGGTAATGAAGGGCTTGTCATATGAGGATGGGATGAAGACTCTGGGTCTGTACTCGATGGAGTTTAGAAGGATGAGGGGGATCTGATTGAAACTTATAGAATCCTGAGAGGCCTGGACTGAGTGGACGTGGAGAAGATGTTTCCACCAGTAGGAGAGACTAGGACCCGAGGGCACAGCCTCAGAGTGAAGGGACAACCCTTTAGAACTTAGAAGAGGAGGAATTTCTTCAGCCGGGGGGGGTGGGGAATCTGCAGAACTCATTGCCACAGAGGGCTGTGGAGACCAAGTAATTGAGTGTATTTAAGACAGAGAGGTTCTTGATTAGTGAGGGGGTCGGGGTTACAGGGAGGAGGCAGGAGAATGGGGTTGAGAAACAATGATTGAAAGGTACAGCAGACTCGATGGGCCGAATGGCCTAAATTGGCTCCTACATCTTACGGTTTTATATTTTTCCTAATTTCAGTCCAATCCAAAACAGATCATGAAATGCTTACTTAAATTGTGATTGCTGTTACAATGCAAGAATTTCTTTAACCTCTCAATGTGTGCCACATACATTGATCTATACTGACTAACAGCCCAATTACATTGGTAACCTCATCAACTGCTGAAACCTTCACTTATGCTTTTATTCCCTCCAGACGTGACCATACCAATGCATTCCTGACTGGTCATTACACATCTTTGAAAACCAGGAGTTTCTTTTTTAGGATAGAGATGAGGAGAAGTATTTTGTCTCAGAGGGTTGTCTGACTCTCCCTCAGAAAACGCTGGGTGTAGGGCCATCGAACGTTTCTCAGGCTGAGCCACACAGACTGCATCTGGCAGGTGAACTGAAAGCCATCAGTACAGATGGGAGTGCAGAATTCAAAACGATATTCTCGAGTGGTAAAGCAAGCTTGAAGGGTTGAATGATGTACTTCAGTTATTAACTTGTATAGCATTGTCTATAAACCCAAACTCATCCAAAACTACACTCCCTGTCCAAATGCATACCAAGTCTCGCACACCCATTACTCCCTGTTACTGTCGCCTTACATCCACCCCCAGTCCCGAAACATTGACTTCTCCGCCTCCTGATGCTGCCTGCCTTGCTGTGTACTCCCAGCCTCCTGCTTGGATTCCAGCAGATGCATTTTTTTCAGCCTCTGACCTCTGGTCCAGCAACACCTCAGTTTTCAAATTCTCATCTGTGTTTTACAAACCTCTCTCCATTGACTCAGCATTCCCTATCTTGGCATGCTCCTCGACTCCACAATCCTCAAACACCTCTGCACTCAGCTGAATCTAACCTCTTGAGCATCCTTGATTTTAATCATTGGTGGTCATGCCTTCAGCTGCCTGGACTGCTAAGCTCTGGAATTCTTTCCTTAAATCTCTTTCAACAGGCTATACAAATGTAAGTAGTTGTTGTAGGTCCCATCCCACCTCTCCTAACCTAGCTCCCTGCTGCCTGTTTGCTTGAGCTCCCAGACTGAGAAATAGTTTGTGGAATGTTGCAACACTGTCCTGGAAGGAATGTGAATTGTTGCTGCAGTTAGTTTAGAGCTGAGACGAGGACCCAATCAGATTGCGAGACCTCCCATGAAAAGCTTTCTCTTCCTGCCCTCCCCGGTTAAAAGAAAGCAAGAATGTTGCCGAGATAATTCATCTCCAAGCCACACATCATCCTGACTTGGAATTATATCATTGTTCCTTCACTGTCGCTGGGTCAAAATCCTGGAATTCCCTCCCTCAGGGCATTGTGGGTCAACCCACAGCAGGTGGACTGGAGCGGTTCAAGACGGCAGTGTTTAGATCAGAGTGGTGCTGGAAAAGCACAGCAGGTCAGGCAGCATCCGAGGACCAGGAAAATCAATGTTTCGGGCAAAAGCCTAATTTCCTGATGAAGGGCTTTTGCCCAAAACGTCAATTTTCCTGCTGCTCAGATGCTACCAGACTTGCTGTGCTTTTCCAGCACCACTCAGTCTAGACTCTGGTTTCCAGCATCTGCAGTCCTCAGTTTTGCGTGGTTCAAAAAGGCAACTCACCCCCACCTTCTCAAGGGGCAATTTGGGACGGGCAATAAATGCTGGGCCCAGCCAGCAATCCCGTGCATAGATTTGTTTTAAAAAGCGAAGGTGGAAATTAAACTTGGAGCGTGCATCCTCGGACTATCAGTGCTCACAAAGTAATCAGATTTCTGCATCTGTCTCTCACAGGCTCCGTACTGACCCAGCCATGTTAAACCGGTTGATAAAGAGAGTTTAATTGAATGGACAGCAGTTAGAGAGAGCTTGGGCCAACTCATTGAAATGGGCACAACCTTAATTAAATAGATAAACTCACATTCCAACGGGATAGAATTCTCTGAACATAGTCATTTCTTGCCTGAATACAGTTGGCAGCTTGCTTGTATTCCCAATGAACCATTTTCAGTCATTAGGTATGAATGGATGGATGGGAATGTGACTCGGCGTTCTATTGAAACGTTTAAATGTTCTCCCATGTGCTTGTATATGATAACACTGCACAGATCTGTCAGTGTGTGGCATTGGCCCAAGTCATTAACCTTTAATCAGCTTCTTGTGGACTGATTAAAATCGGATATGCACAAAAGGCCAAATCTGAAAGCGCACAGAGATCTCAGAGGCTTGTGGAATAGAAGGAGATTGCAGTGTGAGAGAGAGAGAGAGAGAGGCCACAGAGGGATTTGAAACCAAGGATTTGAATTTTAAAACCCGAATTGTCGCTTGACTGGGAGGCAATGCGGCATTTCCTGTTCTGGTTGCTGTTTAAGCCCCTCGAAAGGGAACAAGTTGCATTTATATAGCACCTTTCACAGTCTCATGACATCACGAGGCATTTTCTTGCCAGTGAAGTGATTCTGAGGTGTAGTGAATGCTGTAATGCTGGCCCAACCAAAAGCAAGCTCCCAGAAACAACCACGCGTCAGTAACAGATCGACTTTGGCTGAGGGATAATATATAGTCACAAAGAGAGAACTCAGCAATTCTTCCTTGAAATAGCAGCTGCAGGATCGTTCTGCTGCTTGAGATTGCCCAACCGAGGGCCTCGGTTTAACGTGTCACCGAAAGGGAGACAGTGAGAAAGTGAGAATGAGAGATACAGGGAGAAGGTAGGGAAGTGGGATTGGGGGATATAGGGAGGTGGGATTGAGGGATATGGGGAAGTGGGATTGAGAGATATGGGGAGTTGGAGGGGAGGTGAGATTGTGGGATAGGAGGGTGGGATTGAGGGATATGGAGAGAAGTGGGGATGTGGGATTGAGGGATATGGAGAGAAGGTGGGGAGGTGGGATTGAGGGATATGGAGAGGAGGTGAGATTAAGGAATATGGGGTGGAGTGGGTTATTCTGTGATCAATGAACAAAGAGACCTTGGAGTGTTGGTTCATAGCTCCTTGAAAGTGGAGTTGCAGGTAGGTAGGATAGTGAAGAAGGCATTTGGTATGCTTTCCTTTATTGGTCAGAGAGTAGTACGTGTATGGAATGAGCTGCCAGAGGATGTGGTGGAGGCTGGTACAATTGCAACATTTAAGAGGAATTTGAATGGGTAAATGAATAGGAAGGGTTTGGAGGGATATGGGCCGGGCGCTGGCAGGTGGGACTAGATTGGGTTGATCTGGTCAGCATGGACGGGTTGGACCGAAGGGCCTGTTTCCATGCTGTACATCTCTATGACTCTCTGACTCTTGTGATAGTCGCAGAATAGGGAAAACAATATTCACATTGCCTTCTAATTGGTTACGAGATAATTATGGTGTCTTCATTTATGTTGTTTGGATTATTTCCTTTGATTTACAGAGATGCAGTGGATCTATGCAGGATACTGTTTGATGGGTCGGTACACACTTGATGGGCTGAATGGCCTCTTTCTGAACTGTAGAGATTCGTTGATTCTCTTTATACTCAGCTATAACAATGAGGCGAGAGGCCTATGTGGATGTTAGGTCTCACTGATACTGAGAACCTCTTCAAACCAAACCATGTTACATCATGTCCCTTGATCAAGGGGCTAACAAACCTTAGCTGAGTTTTAAGATGAGGCAACAGAAAGGTTTGATGGGGATAACGTGGTTGATGTATTTTGACTTCCAAAAGGCATTTGATGAAGTGCCAGGTAAGAAATTTACATCCAAAGGAATGAAATGGACAGTGCCAGCGATGAGATGAAATTAACTAAATGACAAGAAGGGGTAGGCCATTTAGAATAGAGTTGTGGAGAAACTCCTTCACCCAGAGAGTGTTGGGTGTATGGAATGCTCTGCCCCAGAAGGCTGTGGAGTCCAAGTCTCTGGATACTTTCCAGAAAGAGATGGATAGTGGAATCAAGGGTTATGGGGATAAGGCAGGACCAGGATACTGATTGTGGATGATCAGCCATGATCATAATGAATGGTGCTGCTGGCTCGAAGGGCCAAATGGCCTACTCCTGCACCTATTGTCTATTGACAGGAAACAGAGAATGGTTGCTCTTTGAATTGGAAGAGGGTGTGTGCTATTGTCCCCCTGCGGCTGATGTGTGGATGTTCCTGATGCCTGGCCTATAACAGTGGGCCAGGTTCTGATATGCAGAGCAGAATTCTAAGACCGCAGATGGACCAGCACGCCATGGACTGTGAGGAGAATATGCTGGGTGTGAAGAGGACACAGACAGGCAGATTGAGCAGGCAAGTGGCAGGTGAAGTTCAATTCAGAGTTGTGTGAAGTTATTCATTCTGGTCAGAAGAATGAAGCCATTAGATACAGGGGCAGAGGTAGGCCATTCAGTCCATCGAATCAGCCCTGCCATTCAATGAGATCATGGCTGGTCAATGAGATCATGGCTGGTCTGACTATCCTCAACTTCACTTTCCTGCCTTTTCCCTGCGACCCTTAATTCGCTTACTGATTAAAAATCTGTCTCAACTTTGAATATTATTTAATGACCCAGCCCCTGTGTGGTAAAGAACTCCACAGACCCACAACCCTCTGAGAGAAAAAAGATTCTCCTCATCTCTGTCCTAAATGTGTGACCCTTTGTTGTGAGATGCTCTTTCTCCGGTGTCGGTGGGTCGAAGTCCTACACATCCCTCCCTAACAGCATTGCAAGTGTCCACATAAGGGGGAATCTCAAATGCCAAATATCAGAATGGACTGGGAAGAGGCTAAATGCTGACAGAGCTGCACTCAAACTGCTGTCTCTCCAGAGCAGTTGGAGATGGGTAACAGATGCTGGCCCAGCCAATGGCACCCGCTCCCCTAAACAAAGTCTCTATTTTTGCTCGGCCATCTGTGAAACAACCTGCAATGATCAATTCAAAGGCAGGAAGTGTCAACCACATGATATTGCAGGGTAATAGCGTACAGAGTAGAGAGACCAATGTTTCTCTCCCTGAGGGGTGCTGGTCAAACACGACTCACCAGCTTTCATAGTATCTGGCCACAAAGCACTACATTGACATGTAACTATTTGAGGTTAACAACACAGAAAGGGCCATTCAGCCCAACCGGTATGTACTGGTCTTTATGCTCCATGCTACTTTTCAGACTACTTCACCTCACCAAAGTACAACATCTTCCCCCCGCTTTCTCCTTTACAGTATATTCACATTGAACAGGAGGATGCCCAGCTCTACTTCCTTGGACAGCGTGGTGGAGACTGGGTCATTGAGGGATGGAGGCCAATTAATGGGCTGATTGGCCTGTGTTACACAGAAACAGAGCAAATCAGAACAGGAAGAGGCCATTCAGCCCTTTCACCTCCAATTCAACACGTTCCTGTATATTCGAGACTGAGTTGGACAGATTTTTAATTCCGAGGTATGTCAAGAGTTATGTAGGGGGCAGGAAGGGAAGTGGAGTGCAGACCATAATGATATCAGCCACTACTTTACAGCAGGCTCAATGGGATGAATGGCATAATCCTATCCCAATTTCTGAGGTGCTTGCATTCTTACTGGAGATGGAGAGGAAATACAGAATATTCCCAATTTTCTTTCTTTCCATTCAGATCCAGGTTCTGGAGAAGAGTCACACCCAGACTTGAATGATTAACTCTGTTTCTCTCTTTACAGATGCTGCCAGACCTGCTGAGTTTGAACAATATTCTCTATTTGTGTTTCAGGTCTGTGTAACTGCTAAATATATCCCGTCAGCTGATCTCCCTTTGAATCTGTGTAAATGAGAGCCCATCCCAGAATATCCAATAGCATCCAGAATCCGTCTATCAAACCAACCTTCACCTAAAGCAGGTTAATCTGCTGTTGGCCCTATCTCTGCCTGTGGGATTTAGTTGGATCACATTCACTAACGTGAGAACAATCACCTCCAAACATGACAAAGCAATTCATTGTATGTCAAAGTGCTTTTGGACATTTCCAAGAGGGACGACTTAAGTCTGATTGAAATTAAGTCTTCCTTTCAATTTTCTTGGGTGTTAGCTGTGCCGTAACCGAGGCCAGGTTTCTCCCAGCCCTTGAGCACCTGACAGTTCTCTCTGAATGTGGGGTTGGGGAAGGTGGGGGAACAAGCAAGACTACTTAGCAACGTGGTCTTTCACAGTCTTTGGCACTGAATGTGCAAGGATGGTCAGGGCAACACTGGACTGCTCTCTTACCAGAAAAAAGACAACTGGTTTTGGCTTAACCTGAGGGTCACCACACTTAGATTGAGAAGGAGAGACCTTCGTGGTAACTACAGAATGGTGCCCTCAAAATAACCAATTGTGTTTGTGGTTAGCATTGCTGCTACACAGCACCAGGGACCTGGGTTCGATTCCACCCTCAGGTGACTGTGTGGAGTTTGCACATTCTCCCATGTCTGCGTGGGTTTCCTCTGGGTGCTCCAATTTCCTACCACAGTCCAAAGATGTGCAAGTGAGGTGGACTGACCATGGGAAATTGCCCCTAGTGTCCAGGGATGTGTAGTCAAGGTGGATTGGCCATGCGTCACATGCAGGGTTACAGGGATAAGGTGGGGCGGTGGGTCTGCTTGGGATGCTCTTTGGAAGCTCGGGTCTGGACTCGATGGGCTGAATGGCCTCTTTCTGCACTGTAGGGATTCTATGATGAAGAGAGAGGCCCACAACTCTTTGTGGACAATGGCTCATCCCTTCAAAGTCAAACAGAGAGAGATCTTCCCAGAGACAAGTTTCAAGATGCATTCAGGAGGGGCATTGGATGGTTATTTGCATTGCAATGGTGTGCAGGGAAATGGCGAGAGATTGGCACCAGGGGATAGGATAGGTGCAGAGATGATGGACTGAATGGTCTCCTATTCTATTACGATTCTGACTGTTGTGTAGTTATTGGTCTTGCTGCTTTCTGAGGGAGATTGCTGCATTTCCCTGCAATTAACCATAGTTTGAAAAGCACTTGAAGGAGCATCCCTGATATTGTGAAAGGCACTACCTCAATGCAAGTTCTTTGATTACCATGGCTCTCTCAGCTCAGAGTGCTCAGTGCCTTTCCCATCTTGAGCTGCTATCTCCGAACCAGTGAGTCACCTTTATTTGATGGGAGCTGTTGCATTGGTGTAAAGTGCTGTGTAATCAGTGCCTGTCAACAGCAACAGTTAAAAGCTCAGGCAATCCTTTCAACTCACAAGCACCAGCACAGCTTGAAAACTTTATTAATTTGATCTTGCAGCAGGGAGGGGGAATTTGAAGTTAAATTAAACTTGTAGCATTCCTCAGACAAGTGAGTGCTGGGTTGTTAATGTTTGGGCAGGAGATGTTTTCAGGTGTCAGGTAGAAACTCTTCAAACAAGCTCTTGGCAGCCTGTGCTTTGTAAACAGGCAAGCGATTAGCAGGCCAGGAGGAGGGGAAGGACAAGGACAACATCAAAAGGCACAGGTGTGGACACAATGCTTTCACACAGTCTGCCTTTGTTCCTGCAGATGGACAAGCCACAGGAATGACATTACCAGCACATTAGTAAGGCGTGCACGTTGAAATACCATCCAAATACACACACACACCCACACACACTCACTAACACACAGACACACACTAACACACACGCACACTTACTCACACACACATTCACTTACATACTCACTCAGACACACTCACTCATACACTCGCTCACATACACATGCACACACAGAGACACACTCACTTACTCATACACTCACGCACACACACTCATTCATATACACTCACACTTACACATTCATGCACTCACTCTCTCTTTTACACAGACAGTCACATACAACACACACATACAATCCACATCACCTCCACCCCCCACCCCCAAACA
>NC_057721.1:81265613-81286353 GCF_004010195.1 Chiloscyllium plagiosum
CACGCTTCAGTCTCTCTGCCTTTATTCCTGATGAAGGGCTTTTGCCCGAAACGTCGATTTCGAAGCTCCTTGGATGCTGCCTGAATTGCTGTGCTCTTCCAGCACCACTAATCCAGAATCTGGTTTCCAGCATCTGCAGTCATTGTTTTTACCTCGTTGAATTTGTCCTGTTTGGTACAACATCATGGGCCGAGGGGCCTGTTCCTGTGCTGTACTGTCCTATGTTCGATCAAGTTTAATCATTTTAGGGCCTAAGCATCTTCTCCCAAGTCCTTCACTCACCTCACATCCCTGGCCCCATCATGACATGAGCTGCTTTCAATAGAGCCAGTCCATTTTCACTGTCCGATGGTCCCCATTATTAGTTTCTCTTTCTCTCTGACTCATCATCATCCATCCCTTTGTCTTTCTCTCTCTCCCTGGGCTCCATCTCCATCTGTTGCTTACTCCTCCCCCCCACCACCCCTCTGCCTTGACGAGGTACTCGTTCTGAGAAAGGGTCACTGGACTAGAAACGTTAACTCAGTTTCTCCCTCTGCAGATGCTGCCAGACCTGCCGAGTTTCTCCAGTGTTTCCTGTGCTCGTTTCAGATTACCAGCATCTGCGATAATTTGACCTTTATTTATTTATTTATAACCCGAATCTGTTTAGTGAGGCCCAGTCTCAAAGCCTGCCATTTGATGTGCATTGGTTTGTCACGGGGAACTTGTCAGTGATTCTCCACGTTTCCCATCGCTTACTCCAAAGGATTGTGGCTGGTGTATCTTACTCAGAAAGATTAGAAAGGAACGGGGAAGAACAGAGGAAGGGTCAGGAGAAAACTCTTCCCCCTCATGGAGTTGATCAGCAGGCATAGATTTTAGGAAGGGAGCAGAAGGTTTACAGGAAATGTGAGGGAAGACTTTTCAACTCAGAGGGTGTTGGGGACCTGCAACTCACTGCCTGTAAGGGTTGGAGAGGTGGAAACACTCATCCCATTGAAGAAATACTTGGATGTGTCACTTGCGATGATGAGGCACACAAGGCTATGGGTCAGAAAATGGGGCGAGAATATTTAGGTGGTGGAGGTGTTGTTCTGAGCTGGAAGTTTGAAACGAGGATGAGGTGGGGGAAGGGGAAATGAGGAAGCTGTTGAAGTCCACATTGATGCCCTGGGGTTGGGCTGAAGGGGTTTTTTTCCTGCATTTTAGATCTCTCTGATTCTAATGTTGGTCCACATGGGGCACTGAATGGATGGGTGAAGTAGGTTATTATGGAGTGACTAAGTGAAGTGCAGCGAATGGCTGAAATCTACTTTAAGACATCTTGAGATTGGGAAGGAGGGGACAGAAATGCAAGTTTGAGCAGTTAATTGGCAACTAATTTGCACTTTTTTATGGTGTTGTTTGAGAGAGTAATGCTGGCTAGAATTGTCTAAAACTTCCCCGGCTTTCTTTCAACACCAGGAGGATCGCATGGAACAAAGAAGGTGGCTCAGTGGTTAGCACTGCTGCCTCACAGCACCAGTGACCAGGGTTCGATTCCAGCCTCGGGCGACTGTCTCTGTGGAATTCTCCCCGTGTCTGCGTGGGTTTCCTCCAGGTGCTCCGGTTTCCTCCCACAATCCAAAGATGTGCAGGTCAGGTGGGTGGACAATGCTAAATTCCCTGCAGTGTACAGGCTAGGTGGGTTAACCATGGTAAATGAGGGATTACAGCAATGTTGGGGTGGGGGGGGTGGGTTCCTCTTTAGAGGGTCAGTACAGACTTGATGGACTGAATTGCTTCTATCTGCACTGGTGGGAGACTAGGAAAGTACTGCAGTTGCTGTAAAATTAAAACAGAAATTACTGGTGAAACTCAGCAGGTCTGGCAGCAACTGTGGAAAGAGAAACCTATGAAAATATTGGGTAAAAACAATGACTGTAGATGCTGGAAACCAGATTCTAGATTAGAGTGGTGCTGGAAAAGCACAGCAGTTCAGGCAGCATCCGAGGAGCAGTAAAATCGATGTTTCGGGCAAAAGCCCTTCATCGGGGATAGAGGCAGAGTGCCTGCAGGATGGAGAGATAGACCCTGCAGGCACTCTGCCTCTATCCCTGATGAAGGGCTTTTGCCCGAAACGTAGATTTTCCTGCTCCTCGGATGCTGCCTGAACTGAAAATATTGGGGTTCAATGACCCTTTGTTAGGATTTAATAATTGCGGTCAGGAAAGCCAAAGGTTTAGGGAATAATTTTATCTTCAATTAATTCCTCTGTTCAAAATAGACACATCACAATACAGCAACCAGGAGGGACAATAGCAGAGAGTGTGGAAGTAACTTTTTTTTTCTAAACTGCCTTTAGCCATAATCTATCAGAATTATCAGCTTTGTCAAAACTGAGTTGACATTTCATTTTTCTGGGTGCCAAGTACAGGTTTAATGCTTGCATCCTTGCTTCTGATCCAAGGCTAATTTCTTTCTGCTTTACTGAGACTAAGGTATAGATAACGAAAAGCGTTCTGGAATTCCCTCCTTAAATCTATCCAGCCCTCTCTCCTCCTATAATGTGTTCCCTAAAACTCTGAGGACAAGCTTTGATTTACATCCAGTATCTCCTGATGCGACCTGGTGTCAATTATTGGTGGGAAATGCTGCTGGGGAGCACCTTGGGATGTTGTTAAGGCACTATATAAATGCAAGCCACTGTTTTTGGTGTGATCTCACTCAATACAACTGCTCCACATCGAATCTGTAGCCTGTGACAAAGCTATTCAATCCATTTGCTCCATGTGGGGTCCACACTCCTCATCAACTTCCATCCACTCTTTGAGGTGATTGCCTCCCTGTCATGATATTTCTCAATCCTCCTGAGTTGACAGGTCAGTATAAACTGGCAGTTTTCCTGAATTCAATATTCTCTAAACTCCTCAGAGTGTGTGGAAAATGCGATGCATTGAACTTATCTCACCCAGAAATGGCAGATTTGAAGAGGAGACCCCTCTGGCCCCAGCACTTGAGAAGACTGAGGTGACCACTCCCTTACATTTCCCTGAATGAAATTCCCATGGGAATTTTGTCATGAGGAGAGCACTGGTTCCCAATAATGATATCCTCTAAAGCAGAAGGGTTAGACTATTTGGCCTTTCAACCTTGGCCTCACCATTCTGTGACATGTTGGTTGATATGACTATAGGCTGAACTTCAGTTTCCTGCCAGCTCCCCATGACCTTTGACCCTGCCCCCTGTCCATCAGAAATCAGTCCAAAACAGCCAAGAATCTACCCAATAGCTCACCAGGGGAGAGACTTCCAATGACAAGCAATGAAGAAATTTCTCCTCACATCCATCATCAAAGGGAAAGCCCTTATATTGACACTATGGCCCCTATTCCAGACTCCCACATGACAGTAACATCCTCTCAGCATTGACTCTTGTCAAGCCCATTTGGAATCCCATATCATTCAGAAAAATCACTTCCTTTTAAACGCTCATTGATATAGACTCAAACTGCTTAACATTTCCATGTAAAATGATCCCTTCATCCCAGGAATGAGCTTGCTGAACCCTTTCCTGAATTGCTTCCAATGTAAGTCTATCCTTCCTGGTCCTCTCTCTCAACGTCGGAAAAACTAAAGAACTGATCATTGACTTCAGAAAGAAAGGAGGAGACTATGCCCACATCAACATCATCGGAGCGGAGATTGAGAGGGTTGAGAGCGTCAAGTTCCTAGGTGTGACGATAACTGACAACCTGTCCTGGATTTCACATGGTGATGTGATGGTCAAGAAGACACAATAACACCTCATCTTCCTCAGATGGCAAGGAAATTCGGCATGTCCAAAAGGACCCTCACCAACTTTTACAGATGCATCATAGACAGTGTTCTATCTGGATACATACTGGCCTGGTATAGCAACTGCTCTGCCCAATAGACAATAGACAATAGACAATAGGTGCAGGAGTAGGCCATTCAGCCCTTCGAGCCTGCACCGCCATTCAACATGATCATGGCTGATCATTCCTAATCAGTATCCTGTTCCTGCCTTATCTCCATAACCCTTGGTTCCACTATCTTTGAGAGGTCTATCCAACTCTTTCTTAAATGAATCCAGAGAGTGGGCCTCCACTGCCCTCTGGGGCAGAGCATTCCACACAGCCACCACTCTCTGGGTGAAGAAGTTTCTCCTCATCTCTGTCCTAAATGGTCTACCCCATATTTTTAAGCTGTGTCCTCTGGTTCGGCACTCACCCATCAGCGGAAACATGTTTCCTGCTGCCAGAGTGTCCAATCCTTTCATTTTCTTATATATATACAGCGCAGGACTGTAAGAAACCTCAGAAGGTGGTGTGCACAGCCCAGACCATTACGGAATCTAACCTCCCATCCATAGACTCCATTTACACCTGGTGTTGCTGTGGAAAGGCTGTCAACATCATCAATGTAGACCGGCAGGAGGCTGGGAGAACACAGCAAACCAGGCAGCATCAAGAGGTGGACAAGTCGACATTTCGGATGTGATCCTTCTTCAGGACTTTTGTCTCGAAAATCATCAAGGACCCCTCCCGTCCCGGTAATGCTTTCCTACAACCTCTTCCATCGTGCATAATATACAGAATACTTCAACACATGCACGATCAGGTTCAAGAACAGCTTCTTCCCTGCCGTTATTAGACTTTGAATAATGCTGATCTTGTTAATGTTGATTTTACTTCGTGCACGTCTTGTGCAGTGTGATCTGGATGCCTCACTCTGTCTAAGCACCCTATGACCTGTACATTCTTGCTTAATATGATCTGCCTGTACTGCTCATAAACAAAGCATTTCACTGTACTTAGGTGCACATGACTACAATAAATCAAATCAAGCAAGCTCATGATTGTACTGAGTATCCAGGTGAAACATCACCAATACCCTATACAAGGGAGTCAAAACCTCCTTGTTTTTATACTTCCATCTCCCTAGCAGGAAACAACATGCCATTTGCCTTCCCAATCACTTGCTGTCCCTGTACGACACCTTTATCTGATTCATGTGCTAAGACACTCAGATCCCTCTGTACTGCAACATTCTGCAATCTCTCTGCATTGAAATAACGATCTGCTTTCCTCTCGGAGTGTAGTGGGAGGAAGCCCTGGAAAGGGAACATCTGAGTTAAACAGCAGGAGAGCAAACACCCCACCTCCTCTTGGCTGACCTCGAATCCATAGAAGGCTAAAATAAAATGACTTAGCTGGAAATCTCTGGGGCCTCTGTTCTTGTTGATAGTAACTTTCACAGTTGGATGCAATAAGTGTGGGTCTCCTTTGAGTCAGGCGGGTGTGGGATCAGAACTCACTCCAAAGCTCTGAGCTGTGGTAATTCAGGTGAAGTTGTTTTTTAGATGAGATGTTAAACTAAGGCCCAAGCCCTCTTTCGTGTGGATATAAAATATTCCAAGGCACTATTTCATGGAATGGTTCTAGCACAGAGACAAGCCACACAACCCATGTCGGTGCTAGCTTTCTGCAAGGGAAACTCCCTCGCTTCAGTTATTCTGATATCCCTAAATGTTTTTTATCCTCTTCAGGTGATTATCAAATTCTGGAAAAGAAACACATTTTATCGAAGCTTTTCATCTTGTACACATCAGGAAAACTCACAAGAAACAGTGATGCAAAGGGCATTACCAATCAGAGTAAACCTGCCTTGATTAAAGCATAATAAAGCTTGACAGTTAACTGTCAGTCATCATCAAACTGGTACATTCTCATGGCAACACCTCTACCAATCAGAGTCCACTTGCCAAACAGTCAGCACTCTCCTCACATGAAGTGTCAATGTTGTTCTCCCTATTCATTGGTATTCTTGTGAATAGTCCAGGTGAATGCAAAATGGAAAACTTCACAAAAATGTGTCTATTTCAGCAATACTCAAGTATTATACTACAAAACAACTCTTTGTATCTAAATCCTTCTAAAAGCTAAAACTGAATTTGCTTCAACCACACTCCCAGGCAGTGCATTCTAGATCCTAGACATTCACCAACAAAATTCTCTGAGGAATAGAGGAGATCGTATGAGGAAAGGCTGAGGCACTTGGGGTTGTTTTCATTGGAGAAAAGAAGGTTTAGGGGTGACTTGATAGAGGTGTACAAGATGATTATGGGTTTCGATAGGGTCGACAGTGAGAATCTTTTTCTACGTATGGAGTCAGCTATTACAAGGGGGCATAGCTTTAAATTAAGGGGGGGTAGGTATAGGACAGATGTTAGGGGTAGGTTCTTTACTCAGCGAGTCGTGAGTTCGTGGAATGCCCTGCCAGTAGCAGTGGTGGAATCTCCCTCATTATGGGCATTTAAGCGGGCATTGGATAGGCATATGGAGGATAGTGGGTTAGTGTAGGTTAGGTGGGCTTGGATCGGCGCAACATCGAGGGCCGAAGGGCCTGTACTGCGCTGTATTCTTCTATGTTCTATGTTCTATGAATATTATTTAAATGGATAAAGACTACAGAAAGTTGCAGAAAGGAGAGGTTTGGGAGTCCTCATCCATGAATCACAAAAAGCTAGTATTCGAGTTCAGCTGATAATAGGGAAGGTAAATGGAATGCTCCTTATTTCAAAGGGAATGGAGTATAAAAGTCAGGAGGGTTTGCAAAATCAATACAGGTCAATAGTCAGACCACAGCTGGAATACAGTGAACAGTTTTTGGGGCCCCTGATCTAAGGAATGATATATTGGCATCAGAGAAGGCTCAGACCAGATATGGCTCACCAGGCTCAATCGTGATGGAGGAGTTGTGTTGTCAGGAAAAGTTGAGTAGTTTAGGTCTATAATTATTGGAGTTTAGAAAAATGAAAGGCAACCTTACTGAATTATGATTTGGAGATGCCGGTGTTGGACTGGGGTGTACAAAGTTAAAAATCACACAACACCAGGTTATAGTCCAACTGGTTTAATTGGAAGCATACTAGCTTTCGGAGCGACAATCACCTGATGAAGGAGCGTCACTCCGAAAGCTAGTGCTTCCAATTAAGCTTGTTGGACTATAACCTGGTGTTGTGTGATTTTTTTACTAAATTATATAGCTTTCTTTGGAGCCATGACAGGGTAGACCTGGAATTTGTTTCCCCTTGGGAGAAGAGTGCAGGACCAGAGGAAATAATCTTAGAATAAGGATTCACAGGTCAAGATCGTGATGAGGAGGAATTTCTTCTCTCAGAGGGTCGTCAATCTGTGAAATCTTTGCAACCCAGTACTTTCAAGGCTGGGTCATTATGCATACTAAAGGCTGAGATAGATGTTCATTCAATAAGGGAACCAATGGTTATGGAGAAAGGGAGGAAAGTGGAGTTCAGGATTATCAGATTAGCCGTTAATTCAATGAATGGCAGCTTAGACTCGATGGCTGAATGGCCTCTTTCCGCTCCATTGTCTTATGGTCTTGTAGTCTACTGTTGCCACTGTCTGATTTGCCAAAAATCTGTCTCCTCTCGTTCTTGACCTGTTCACCAAAGGGGAAAGGTTCTCCTTATCTATTTTGTCCAGAGCCTTTGTGATTTTGAACAACACTGGGGCAGAGACAGTTCTCTCTGGTGCCACGGCATTTCTCATTTAATCCTTTCATTAACAATACTAAAAACAGATGATCTGGTCATTATCACATTGCCGCCTGGGGCCTTATGCTGTACACACACTTTTGGCTCTCACAGGAGTTAGTGGTGGAGTGGGAATATCATTGGTCAAATATTCCAGAGGCTCAGGATATATCCCACCATGTCCATTCATATTCAGCACTCTCAGCTTCTGGAATACAGATTCAATCAGGAATCAAGAGCTCGTCTCAGTAATTTTACCGACAAAATCATAACTGTTAGTTTTTTAAAAATAACCATTCGGTTCACTCATGTCCTTTAAAGAAGGAACCTGTCGTCCTTATCTAATCTAGACAAGCAGGAGGCTGGAAGAACACAGCAATCCAGGCAGCATGCAGATGCTGGAATCCAAGGTAGACAAGCAAGAGGCTGTGTCCCCCTCTTTCCTGATGCTGCCTGCCTTGCTGTGTCCCTCTCCCTCCTGATGCTGCCTGCCTTGCTGTGTCCCTCTATCTCCTGATGCTGCCTGCCTTGCTGTGTCCCTCTCCCTCCTGATGCTGCCTGCCTTGCTGTGTCCCTCTCCCTCCTGATGCTGCCAAGCCTTGCTGTGTCCCTCTCCCTCCTGATGCTGCCTGTCTTGCTGTGTTCTTCCAGCCTCCTGTCTATCTTGCATTCCAGCGTCTGCAGTCTTTTTGTCCTTATCTAGTCTGTTTTACATGTGACTTCTCTTATTCATTCACAGGATGAGGGCATCACTGGCTAGGACAGCATTTGTTGCCCATCCCAGAGGGCAGCTGAGAGTCAACCCCATTGCTATGGGTCTGGAGTTACATGTAGGCCAGACCAGGTAAGGACAGCAGTTTCCTTCCCTAAAGAACATGAATGAACCAGATGGGTTTTTCCAGACAATCGATTCATGGTCATCGTTAGATTCTTAACTTAGATATTTATTGAATGCAAATTCTGCTATCTTTCATGGTGGGATTCGCACTCAGAACATTACCTCTGGATTAACAGTCCAGCAACAATACCACTAGGCCATCCACTCACGGCAAAGCTTAAGGTGTGCTCTGAAAAGGTCTATTAAACCATTCGCTTCAAGGGCAATTCAAGACAGATAACCAACACTCATCATACCACTCACGCCAATGAGAGAATAAAGAAGAACATTTAAGTGAGATAGCAATTACTCTCCAAAATGTGTTGAAAGATGCCATAAAAATGCAGGTCCACTTTTTTTCCACCAATGGAATTACTTTAAACAAGTGAAGTGAAGTTAGTGAGACCATGAGATCAGGAACACAATGAACCATGTCTAAACCACCCCCCGCCCCGCCCCCCACGTCCTACACTGGCGTACCATTCCAGCAAGGCTGGGGGACTGGGGGCAGGGGGTCAAAAGTTAAAGCCATCCCTTTCAGAATTTATAGATGTAACTAGCAGCAACTTTAGCTTCAAGGCAAAACGTCTGGCAGACCTTATTCCTGTACTTGCTGCAGAAAGATAGAGCTGAATTTATGAAGCTCTTGGAAATGTCTGTACACAGTCCAACATTTGATAAACTGCTCAAAGGTTCAGTGTCTGTTGCATCGGCAAATGCCAGAAACTAAATGAAGAGAAAATAAATCATGAAATCGTAGAACAATACAACACAGTAGGAAGCCTCTTGGATCGTCAAATGTGGGCCAGTTCTTTCAATGAGCCATCAAATTATGTTCAATCTCCCACTCATGGCCCTGTGTCCCTGGAGTTTTTCCTCCTTTGCATAGTTACCCAATTCCCTTTTAAAGGGTAAGATTGAATCCGTATTCAACAATCTGTTAGCCAAACCAAATCCTAAACCACTCCTTACCCCCACCTCGTCTCTCACCTCATTCCTCATAACTGGTCAGTGACCTTCAAATTCGGGAAAATCTTTGGAAGGGACATAATTTGAATTTGCTGCTGACTTCAGCAATTTTCCTCCTGTCAACAATCCCTAACACTAACTGCCCGCATCACCACCTTTCACTGACGCAGGTCAGAGAGGCAATGGACTCGTGACATTGCGACTCAACTATAAACTCAGAAATACGAGTAATATTCTGGGTTTGAATCATGCCACAACAGATGGTGGAATTTGTATTCACCTGTGATCAGGAGATAAGGGTCTAATGATGACCATGAACTATTGTTGATTATTGGGAAAACCTACCTGGTTCACTAATACCCATTAAGGAAGGAAATCTGCCAGTTACCTGGTCTGAACTACATGTAACTCCAGGCAATGTGGTTGACCAACAGTTGCCCTCTGGACTACTGAGGATGGATATTAAATGCATTCCCAGCCAGCAATGCCCACACCCTGTGAATACACCTTCAAGCAAGGTACACACGAATGGACCATCTGTTTAATATTGGTGAGGATTGGGAGTCCTGCTGCCCAGTGAGGCCGTCATACAGAGCTCCCTTATCCCTCCCAGGGGTGTGGGAATAAATCCAGTGGCACTATTCCAAAGCAGTGGCCCTGCAGGGTCCTGAATAATATTTCTCCAAAGTACAAAATCAAAGATCTGAATTGGGAATATCATCCTGGAGCCTGGGCTCAATGTTGAGTGACTGGGATTTGAATTCATCTCCTTCTGCCTCAGAGGTATGAGTGGGACCTATAGGCTCACAGCTGAAGACTCAAAGAGCACACAATGACCTGCTGCAGTAGGGGAAGGACATGAGTTTCACCTCATCAACAGCATAAGGCAAAGACGGTGACATAGTGCTGATGTCAGTGGGTTAATAACTGGGCAAAAGGCTGAAATACACGTAAAATAGGGGACACGATTCTAAAGGGGGTGCAGGAGCAGAGGGACCTGGGTATGCATAGGTCATTGAAGGTAACAGGACAGGTGAAGAATGCAGTTATAAAACACATGATGTTCTCAGTTTTATTAATAGAGGCATAGAGTACAAGAGCAAGGAGGCAAAGCTACAGACAAAAAAAATGTTGCTGGAAAAGCTCAGAAGGTCTGACAGCATCTGTGGAGAGAAAGCAGAGTTAATGTTTCAGGTTGAGTGACCATTCCAGAAGGTCTGACAGCATCCTTAGGAAGGGTCATTCAACCTGAAACATTAAATCTGCTTTCTTTCCACAGATGCTGCCAAACCTTTTGAGCTTTCCCAGCAATTTCAATGTTTATCTTTGATTGATAGCAGCCACAGTCCTTTTGTTTTTTTTTGAGGCGATACCAGATTAGATCACATTCCCTACAGTGTGGAAATAGGCCCTTCGGCCCAACCAGTCCACTCTGACCCTCCAAAGAGTAACCCATCCAGACCCATTTCACTCTAACCAATGTACCTAACACTATGGACAATTTAGCATGGCCAATTCACCTGGCCCACACATCCTTGGACTGTGGGAGGAAACCCACGCTGACGGGGGGGAGAATGTGCAAACTCCACGCAGACAGTCACCCGAGGCCGGAATCGAACCTGGAACCCTGGTGCTGTGAGGCAGCAGTGCTAACCATTGAGCCACCGTGCCGCCCACAATATTGAACTTGTACAAGACACACAATTGACTTCAGCTGGAGTATTGTGTACAGCAAGGGGCTCCGCGTTACAGGAAAGATGTGAACGCATCGGAAAGGGTGAATAAACCATTGACCAGAATGGTTCCAGGAATGAGAAACTTCAGCAATGAGGATAGGTTGAAAACGTTGGGACTGCTCTCCTGGGAGGGAAGAAGGTTGAGAAGAAATGTGATAAAGGTTTTCAAAATCATGAGCGGACTGGACAGAGTAGATCGGGATACGCTGTTCCCCCTTGGAAAAGGAGCAAGAACGAGAGGGCAGAGATTTAAAGGGAGGGGTGAACAAATCAAGAGTGAACTGAGAAAGAACTCTTTAGCAGTAGTTAGGGTTTGGAGTGCACTTTCCAGAGGTAGGCTCAATTGGAGCATGTAAGAGGGGCGTTGGTCAATTATTTGGATTGAAATAGCGTTCAGGAATATGGGGAAAAGGCTGGAGATAGGCATAAAGTAATGATGCATGCGTAAAGAGCTAGTGCAGACATGTGGGGCTGAATGGCCTCCTTCTGTACCATAAGCAATTTGTGATTTTGTGAGCAGTGGCCTAGGCTAATGTTCAGGAGACGTGGGTCCAAATCCAATTTAACCAACTTTTTTTTACTGTATTGAGAAGCTCTCATCTCAGTGGCAGCACCCATGAAACCATCCCCTCTTATTGTCAAACCCATCTGGTTCAAAATTGCCCTTGAGGGAAGGAAATCTGCCTCCCTCACCTACTCCAGCCTACATGTGACTCCATCCCAACGAGGTTGACTCTTAGCTGCCCCCTGAAATGGCCCTCAGTTCAAGGGCAGTTAAGGAGGGGGTAACAAAGACTGGCCATGTCTGCCATAGGCTGTCATCCCATAAAGAAAAGGAAGGAGTACATATTCAACATCACAGCAGTGCCCAGTGCAGCTCAGATGTGGGGCTGAGGTCTTTGTGGTTTGGCCATCCTTGGCTCCAATTTTCCCTCGCTGTCTTTTTTACAAACTCTAGCTTTTTTCCTGTTAAGGAAAGGTGGATATTCACACCCACTCCAACCACAAATAACTTGTAGGTAAAAACAATGACTGCAGATGCTGGAAACTAGATTCTGGATTAGTGGTGCTGGAAGAGCACAGCAGGTCAGGCAGCATCTGAGGAGCAGTGAAATCGACGTTTCGGGCAAAAGCCCTTCATTAGGAATAAAGGCAGTGAGCCTGAAGCGTGGAGAGATAAGCTAGAGGAGGGTGGGTGCTGCCTGAACTGCTGTGCTCTTCCAGCATCACTGATCCAGAAACAAATAATTTGTACACTGTTACCGTGATTCTCTCATCCTTGTCGGCCAGGTGGACACCATCCTTCTTCCATGAGATGGTTGGCTCCGGATGCCCACGAGGAGGTAGGCATTCCATGACGGATGGTTCACCCGCTGCCACCATAACATCGGAAGGGTTCTGTCGGAAATCATCCCGGAGAACTGGAGAGAGACAACACAAGAGTTCTGTTAGCAAAGTGACTCCTTACAAAGCTGGCCCAGCCTGATTGATTCAGAAGGATGGAGGAGGAGCACCAACCCATACTGCTGTTGTTTAATGAACAGTTCACACTAACATGCCACATCTGCAGTCACTGCTGTGTTCAGCTAATGGCAGTCTTATCCAATCCAGTCTTGGTCACCCTTAATTCAGTTTCTATCAAGACAATGAATCGTCTTGGCTACCTTCCCCCCAGCCCCACGCCCCCCCTCCCCCCCCATCCCAGTTATCTCTTCACCCTGGAGGCTCCCTACCTCATTCCTGATGAAGGGCTTTTGCCCGAAACATCGATTTTCCTGCTCCTCGGATGCTGCCTGACCTGCTGTGTTTTTCCAGCACCACTCTCATCTGAACTCTGATCTCCAACATCTGCAGTCCTCACTTTTGCCTCGTTGATTTTAACCTTACTGCGAATCCTCTTGCAAGGATGCCTACCTTGAAGAAGTTCTCCTCCTCTCTCTACAAGAATCTCAGTGAGTCTCTCTCTCTCACTGCAACCCCCAGGTCATCTCCTCTGCCCTGAAGACCCATCACCTTCATCCCACCTCCATCCACCTAGTGTACTCTTGGCTACCTTCTTCCCACTCCCACCATCTCCTATTTATCTCTCCACCCCAGAGGCTCCCTGCCTTCATTCCTGATGAAGGGCTTTTGCCCGAAACGTCGATTTTCCTGCACCTCGGATGCTGTCTGACCTGCTGTGCTTTTCCAGCAAGACTCTGATCTTGACTCTGATCTCCAGCATCTGCAGTCCTCATTTTCGCCGGGTCTTTCTGTAGCCTCCTTGTTTCCTCAACACTACCTGACCCTCCAACTACCTTTGTGTCATTTGCAAACTTAGTAACAATGCCCTCAGTTCGTTTATCTGATCGTTAATGTACATCAATAGCTGTGGTCTCAACACTGACCCCTGTGGAACTCCACTAGCCACCGGCTGCAATCCTTTATCCCCACTCTCTGTTGTCTGGCAGTCAGCCAATCCTCTATCCATGTCAGTATCTTGCCCCTAACATCATGGATTCTTTCTTATTTAGCAGCCTCATGTGCGGCACCTTGTAAAAGGCCTTCTGGAAATCCAGATGTAGGTTGTTCTGCTATAACGCTCATTTCGTTAATTTGAACTTGCCATAATCTGATTGATGAATTGGGGACACTGTTTCTACACTGCGAACGTTTGATGTGTGTATTGATTATAACACGATTCTGGCCCATTTAGTTTAAATGGTGCTGCCACTAAGCGATTTTCTTATAACATGTGATTTCATGAGAACAGAACTACCGCGCTATAGCAGAACTGACTGTAGATCAGAACTGCTGGCTATCAAGGAGCTAATTCTGCCCTATTTTACTGTACACTTCCAAATACTGTAGTCTGCTACCTCAGCCTTAATTATGGATTCTAAAATCTTACCAATGACTAAGGTCAGACAAATCGGCCCACAGTTTCCTTTCTTCTACCTCTTTCCCTTCTTAAACAGGGGTGTTCCCTTAGCCATTTTCCAGCTCTCTCCCTCTACCATGTCTCTCTCTGTCCCTGTCTCTCTCTTCCCATCTCTCTTTGTCCCGGTCTCTCTCTGATCCTGTCTCTCTCTGATCCTGTCTCTCTCTGTCCCAGTCTCTCTGTCCCTGTCTGTCTCGGTCCCAGTTTCTCTCTGTCCATGTCTATCTCTGTCCTGTCTTTCCGTCCCTGTCTCTCTCAGTCCCTGTCAATCTCTGTTCCTGTCTCTCTCTCTCTGATCCTGTTTCTCTCTGTTACCTGCCTGTCTCTCTCTCTCTCTCTTTGCCGAACGGTCGACCCAGTTACTGAGCTGGGAAAAAAAAACACATCCTGACAATTGCAGAAGCCCCTATTGGGTCACTGATAAGAACATGCTATGTAGAATTTACATCCATTTCATTTCCATTAGTGAGGTAAACACTAGTCTGAAAACCAGGCTGAACTTCTGAAGAGTTGTACAGTTACCTGGTATTCAAAAACTGAGCAATTAGTGTTAGGCAATTGCAACTTCCAACTCTGTCAATCCAGCAACATAATTAAGCTTCGCAAACCAGGTCAAACACTCGACACATCAAAATATTTGGAAGGAGGAGGGGTGAGGGGAGCAACACAATTAGCCAGGAAGAGATCTGACTCAGGTTTCCAGCTGAACTAAATGTCAAAGAACAGAAAATGCCTCCAGCAGAGTAGGCAGCAGAGTGAAAGAGAATAATTAAACTCAGGGCGGGAGCTTTGCAAGAGACTGACGATGCAAGCACAGAGGTTAAAAGCATTGCCAAGAGCCATAGAAGTAGAACAATGCCAGACAGTGACCATCACCAATAAGAGACAAGCTTACCACTGCCCCTTCACATTCAATGGTGTTACTATCACTGAGTCCCCCACTGTCAACATCCTGGGGTTACCATAGACTAGAAGCTGAACTGGATTCTTCACATAAACACACTGGCTACAAGAGCAGGTCAGAGGCTAGGAATACAATAGCGAGTAACTCACTTCCTGACTCCCTACAGACTGTCCACCATCTACAAGGCACAAGTCAGGAGTGTGATGGAATATTCCCCACTTGCCCTGGATGGGGGCAGCTCCAACAACACTCAAGAAGCTTGACACCATCCAGGACAAAGCTGCCACTTGATTGGCACCACATCCACAAGCATCCACTCCCTCCACCACTGACGCCCAGTAGCAGCAGAGCACTATCTATGAGATGCACTGCAGAAACTAACCAAAGACCCTCAGACAGCACCTTCCGAATTCATGTCCTCCAACATTTAGAAGGACAAGGGCAGCAGATACACGGGAAAACCACCCCGTGGAAGATCCCCTCTGAGCCATTCACCATCCTGGAAATATATCGCTGCTCCTTCACTGACCCTGGGTCAAAATCCTGGAATTCCCTCCCTCAGGGTATTGTGGGTCAACCCACAGCACATGGACTGCAGCGGTTCAAGTAGGCAGCTCACTGCCACATTCTCCTTGGCAACTAGGGACGGGAAATAAAACCAACAATTTCCACATCCTACAAGTGAATTTAAAAAAAATCAAAGAACCAATTCCCACTCCCGAGAAATTGGCACCACAATCCAGTGTGATACTGAAGAGATGCTGTCATTCAGTGACATTAAAGTCTCACTTAGCTTCCCTCTTTGACAGATATTAAAGATCAGGAGGAGCAGCAGGGAGTTCTACCCAGGGCCTTGGTGAATACTTATCCCTCAACCAACATCACAATTATAAAAATAAGCTAAGTGAGGTCATTGATGTTCGTGGGAGCTTGCTATGCACAAATTCTCTGTTTGCGTTTCCTACTTTATAACATGATGTGGGGTTGAAGCACTGTTTCCATTGGTGGAAGGAACAAGACCAACATAGCATAGATTTAACGTAACTGGCAAAAGTAGCAATCGTGATGGAGGAGAAAGATTTTTCCATAGCAAGTGATCAGGCTCTGGAATGCACGACGGACAGTGCCCTGGAGGCAGGGTCAATTGAGGCATTCAACAGGAAATTGGATTATTTTCTGGAAAGGATGAATGTTCGGGTAATGGGGAGAAGTCAGGAGACTGGCTCCCAGAGAGATGCTCATTTGGAAAGCTGATACAGACACAATGGGCCGAATGGCCTGTTCCTGTGACATAGCAATTCAAAAATGCTTCATCACCTCCCAAAACATGTTGGAGGCAATACTGAAGTTGTGGAAGGTGCTCTGGCAGTGCAGGCTCTTTTATTTCACCCATTAATGGGCTGAAGGGTCTTTTTTTTATTTATTGCAGGCTGAGGGTGTTGTTTGCCAGGCCAACATTCTTCAGAGGGCAGGTAAGAGCCAACCACATTGCTTTGGTCTGGAGTCACATGTAGGTGAGACTGGATAAGGAAGGCAGTTTCCTTCCCTAAAGGACATTAGTGATCCAGATAGATTTTCCAACAACAGAAACATTAGATTCTTAATTCCAGAATTTTTTTTTTAATACAAATTATGCTGGGACTTGGAGCTGGGTCTCCCATAACATTATCTAGTCTAGCAGGGGAGAGTGAGGATTGCAGATGCTGGAGATCAGAGTCGAGAGTGTGGTGCTGGAAAAGCACAGCAGGTCAGGCAGCATCCGAGGAGCAGGAGAGTCGATGTTTTGGGCATAAGCCCTTCATCAGGAACGAGGCTAGCAGTTTAGACTAGCAGTCTCGCAATAATACCGCTACCCTCTCCATGCTTTTTGGGTGTTGTATGATTCTATGATTATTGTGACTTCTTAAAGGAATCTTTTGTTTTCCACAGCTGGAAGCTTTACATTGATATAGCCCTAGCCATAACCACAGGGTGTCACATAGCCCTTTGCAGTCAATAGAGTGACAGAAAGCCCACTGAGTGCCACAGCAATCCCTGGTTTAATTTTCCTTTCTGTCTGTGTTCACAACTCTGAAGTTAAACCTGGTGAGTACAATTGGCGATGATACAATGTTTTGTGACATTCGCCAGATATTTCAGCATAGCCGTTAACTTGTGGGAAATAAATGGGCAAACACTCTCATTAAAATCTGATTAACACCAACACTGATGAACCAATTAGGCCAGCTACCAGCGGTTTTGTATTTGCAGCACAAAAAGCTCAAGATTTCAGTCTCATCTGGTTCTTTTTTAAAAAAAAATACATCTTTCTACACAATTCTTGTGTCTCAAATCTAAACATAAGATATTGGAGCAGAAATTGGGGCATTCAGCCCATTGAGTCTGCTCCACCATTCAGTCATGGCTGATATGTTTCTCAATCCCATTCTCCCTGTAACCCTTGATCACCTTGATACTCAAAAACCTATCTATCTCCATCTTAAATATACTCAACGACCTGGCCTCCACAGACTTCTGTGGCAGTGAATTCCATAGATTCTCCACTCTCTGGCTGAAGACGTTTCTCCTTATCTCTGTTCTAAAAGGACTTCCCTTTACTCTAAGCCTGTGCCCTCAGGTCCTCGTCTCTCCTACCAATGGAAACATCTTCCCAACATCCACTCTGTCCAGGTCACTCAGTATTCTGTAAGTTTCAATTCGATCCCCTCCCTCATCCTTCTAAACTAAATATTGACCTAAATGTTCACTAGCCTCTAAACTTTCTAATTGCGAGCTGTTTGTGTAACAGACAAACTTCACCAATTAAGACCAAATTGATTTAAATGCCGCAGGGAAATGTTTGATTGGTTAAATAATGCTACCGTCACAAGAAATGCCTGTTCTGTTGGATTGGTTGTTCCTCACTGGGAATGATCAGAAAATAAAATCCGACCAGAGACTGAGTTGAACCCAACAGCAAGACTCAAGTAAAGAAGAAGCTATCGGATGAGCTGAACACAAAAAGAGCTTCAAAATACTGACAGGGTCGAATAGATAGAAAGAATTTCTGCTCGCAAAGGAAAGAAGACTGAAAGGAACATAGATTCAAAATGATGTGTAAAAATATCAAGGGTGATGTGTGGAAAAAAAACACTTCTACCCAGCAAGTAGTTAGGGTCAAGAATGTACTGCCTGGAAATGTGGTGGAGGTAGGTTCAACTGAGGTATTGAAGAGGGGCATTGCTTGGTTATCTGGATAGAAACAATATGGAGGGATATGGGGAAAGAGCAGGAGACTGGCAGTGCGTGATAGAATAGTTGTCAGAATGATGGGCTGAACAGCCTCCTTCCATGCAGTCACAATTCTGTGATTCTGGTTCAATAGAATATAAGAACTAGGAGTAGGCCATTCAGCCCCTCGGGTCTGCCCCGCCATTTAATATGATCATGGCTGATCTCCTCTAGGCCTCAGTTCTACTTCCCTGCCCACTCTCCATACCAGACAGAGTTGACTCATTTTGTCAATGCTTTCTTGATAAGTTTATCCATCCTTGAAAATAGTCTTTGTGCTCCCTTCAGTATTGCAATACCCTTCGACCCGAAATGTTAACTTTGATTTCTCTCCGCAGATGCTGCCAGATCTCATAGGATCCCTACGGTGTGGAAATAGGCCATCTGGCCCTCCAGCCGACCCTCCAAAGAGTAACCCACACAGACCCAATCCCCTACCCTACCACTCTACATTTACCCCTTACTAATGCACCCAACCTACACATCCTGACCAATACGGACAGTTTAGCGTGGCCAGTTCACCTGACCTGCACATCTTTGGATTGTGGGAGGAAACCGGAGCACCCGGAGGAAACCCACGCAGACAGGGGGAGAATGTGCAAACTTCCCACAGACAGTTGCCCAGGATTGGAATCGAATCCAGGTCCCTGGCGCTGTGAGGCAGCAGTGCTAGCCACCATACCAATTAGATTCCCTACCGTGTGGAAACAGGCCCTTCGGCCCAACAAGTCCACACCGACCCACTGAAGAGTAACCCATCCAGACCCATTTCCCTCTAACTAATGAACCTAACACTATGGGTAATTTAGCATGGTCAATTCACCTGACCTGCACATCTTTGGACTGTGGGAGGAAACCGGAGCACCCGGAGGAAACCCACACAGACACGGGGAGAACGTGCAAACTCCACACAGTTAGTCACCTGAGGTTGGGATCAAACTGGGGGCCCTAGTGCTGTGAGGCAGCAGTGCTAATCACTGAGCCATCGTGCCACCCAAACCTTTTCACCAAATTTCTATTTTTGACCCTTTACAGGCACTTTTTAGTCAACCTGCCCAGATAATTCTGTGACACATCCCTAGAGCTTATGGGATTTGAACCCAGACCTCCTAGTTCTGAGGCAAGGACACTCCCACTGCATCACACAACAGCCCTCAGTTTGGGTAGATGCTGACAGTCTAAAACTAGGAACTGTAAATAAAGAATAGTGACTACGACCAATGGGGAATTCAGGGGACAGTAGGTTTACGAGATTGACAGCTGGTCTGAGTCATTTGAGGATTGGCTAGATAGGCTGGGCTGGAAACTGAGTTCTTAAGAAGATTCTGAAGTTTAGACTCTGTTTATCTCTCCACAGATGCTGTCAGATCTGCTGAGTTTCTCCAGCACATCCTATTTTTAATTCAATGCTCAGGAGTCTAGGGCACCTCCCTCTAGACCAAATGCCATTGTTCCATCTCCATCTTCCAGGTCTGTCCTACTGGATGGAGAGGACATATCTGAGGATAGTGATGGTGGTATCTGGGACATTGCCTGTCAGGTATGATTCCGTATGTATGACAAAGTCAGGAGTTTGCTTTGTCTAGCCTCTCAGACAGCTCTCCCAATTTTGGCACTAGCCCCCAGATGGCAGTCTGGGTAAACAGGGGTGTTTTTATCATTGCTGTTTCCAGTGCCTTCGTCAATACTGGGTGGTCTATCAGTTCTGACTCTGAGTTAGATAACTCTTTGTTAAGAGGGATTTGGGACTCAGTGGGCTGAATGGCCTAATTTTGCTCCTATAGTTTATCATTTTAACCGGGATTCTTTGTCTAGTTTGGCCACTGTGTACCCTCAGGCTAATTCTAAGAAGGTTAAATAGTGTTCTATCTGAGCTGGCTTCCTTCAACCAACTCACTGGGTAGAATCATTTACACTCAGTTGGTGTACAGTTAAGGAGGTGTCCTTTTTTTAATGCAGCAAACCAAATTGTGTGGTCAGACTATCCCAACGTCGCTTCTAAATCTGCCACCAGATTCAACGTTTTGCATTATGAGAGTCTCTTGGAGGTGATATTGTGATATCACAAGGGTTCATATTAACCTGGCATCATTCCACATTCACAGCTAGTCATTCTTTCACGAGTAGAGTACTGTGCCCCAACAGGTAAATCAGGTCACATGACAATCACATGTCTAACAGGGTCTTTGACATAGGGATGAACCTCAAAGTGCTTCAAAAATTGTGAGCAATATTTAAACACCAAATCAAATGTGCAGACTGATGGAGAAGGAATGACCAAATGTTTGTGGAAAGAGGTAACTTTAAAGATGGGTTACAAGGAGAGAAGAGCTTTGGAGACGGGAATCAAAACATGAGGCAAGGCCAGAGTGCGACATGGTCAATGCTCTCTGATCTGAGCCCACAACTTCCACTGAAGGTGGGGAGGTGGGATTGAGGGAAATATGGACGTGTATGGGGAGAAGGTGGGAGTGAGGGATATGAGGAGAAGGTGGGACAGAGGGATATGGGGAGAAGGTGGG
>NC_057721.1:81287472-81374088 GCF_004010195.1 Chiloscyllium plagiosum
GTGAGGTGGAGGGATATGGGGAGAAGGTGGGTAGATGGGATGAAGAGATAAGGGTGCAAATGAAAAATGGTCTCAATCTCAGGCACACAGGCTTTTTCCTGTTTCACACAGTCTTGTATTTGTCGAGATGAAACCGCCGTTTGTGTGCAGGTGGAATGTATGTCAATCCTGTGTGACAGCCTAAGATGGAAGTGACTGCAAAGAGCCGGGCAGATTACAGACACAAACGCTGTCAAAGTGTGCCTGTGAAATGCGTCTGAGATAATTGTATTGGCTTCAAAAGCTATTCGGTCGGATTAGCTGTTAATGAACTGCTGCCCTGTGACATTTACCATCCACATCAGGTGATGGGTGTGAGATGGAGATTAAAATGGTGTTGCAATGAGCTGTGTTTTCCAAGACACACTCTCTCAGTGCAATCATCTCCCACAAATATTCACCAATTGGCTTTTACAAATGTCTTGTGCCTCACTTGAAAGCAGGGTCACGTTTGTGTCAATCATAATGCGTCCTCACATGTCCCCAGTTAAGGAGCTGATTTTCAGTGGGTAGCACCCTATCGACTTGAGGTCACAAACCCGTTGGCTCAAGGCTCACTTTGATCAGAAATTTCCCCTCAGATCCAACTGTCGGACAGGCTGGGCAGGGACCTCCATTCAGAAGGAAGACAGATAAGTCATTAGGTTAAACAAGGATCCATTGGTAGCTTGGCAAACTCGCAGGAGCCTGACAGGCTGAGAAAGATGGACATTTAATCAGGAAGGGGATCAATGGGTTTGAGTGACAGGCAGGAAAGTGGACTTAAGGATGATTAGATCAGCAATGATCTCATTGAATGGTGGAGCAGACTCGATGGGCTGAATGGCCTACTGCTAAATCTAAGTCTTCTGCTTTTGTGTGCTAAAGGACTCTGTGATTCTTGCACCACCCAGATGATCTCTAGTGTCTGTGGAAACAAAGTCCAAATGGAGTCAGAACTCTAAAAATGGCTGGGATCAGAGGACACCAAGCCACTGAAGAGTAAGAATATATTTTGGTTCACTATGAGGAGGTGGGTGTTGCTGGCTAGGACTGCTCATCCCTAATTACCCCTGGAGAAGCAAGTGGTGAGCTGTCTTGCTGAACGTGTACAAGGCACTGGCAAATCCTGCAGTCAGTTATCTCATTACTATGAGCCTTACACAGGTCCTTATGTTGATGTTATCTCTAGAACAGTGAGATTACTGGGATCCTGTTACATGCTAAAGAGAAACACAAGCATCGGCTAACCAAAACAGTCCCTGAGAAACTGCCAAACTTAGATGTGAAAGGGGAGAAACAGTCACATAAACAGACAGAGTAAGGCTGGTTGGTGATCTGCTGATATCTGATTATTGCCTTGTTCACCGGTTGCCCAGTTGTGTAGAATTACGTATCTCCATAACTAATCCCTCAGAATTGACAATGACTTGCTTTTGATCTGATTCATTCGGTGCTCAGAGGGCTAAGTCTGATGGCAGATCTGAATAGAAGAATAGATGCCCCACAGTCTGGAAACAGACCATTCAGCCCAACAAGTCCATACCGACCTTCTGAACAGCATCTCACCCAGACCCAACCCCCGACTCTATCCCAGTACCCCTGCATTTCCGTGGCCAATGTACCTAACCTACACTTCACCCAACACTGTGGATAATATGGCATGGCCAATGCAGCTAATTTGCACATCTTTGGACCGAGCTGTGTAATGTGGGTAGCTGGTGGTTGAAGGAGGGTGTAGTCAGGTCATGTGGAGATTTGTACATTTCTCTCCAACGGCTTTGCCATCTTCGGCACTTTTCTGAATGAGCTTCCTCCACTTTGACTCAAGTTTGTGGGTCAGGGAGGGATTGAGGAACTTTGACCTCTAAAAGGAAGTTTTGAGAGTATCCCTGATGTCTCTTTGCTATGGCCTGGGAGTCTCAGCCATGACAGAATTCTGATACAGGAGGTGTTTTGGGAAGCTGGTGTCAGGTATTAGATGTGACTCTCCAAGCAGAACTGGCTACTAATGCACTGGCAGCATGACAGAGGACACTGCTGTTTCTTATCCTCAGACTTGGAGAATCGGGTGAAGGTCCTGCTGCTGGGAATTCTCCAATGCTTTGAGGGGCCCGCTGTAGATCATCCAAATCTCCATAGCTGCTGCCTCATAAACTATAAGTTTTTAGGTCAGAGTGGTGCTGGAAAAGCACAGCAGGTCAGGCAGCATCCGAGGAGCAGTAAAATCGACATTTCGAGCAAAGGTCCTTCATCAGGCCCGACGTTTTGCCCGAAATGTCGATTTTCCTGCTCCTCGGAAGCTGCCTGACCTGCTGTGCTTTTCCAGCACCACTCTGATCTAAACTCTGGTTTCCAGCATCTGCAGTCCTCACTTTTGCCACATAAACTATCAACTCAGTCTCGCGTTTGAAATCTTCAAATACTCCCTTCCTCAGTCAGGCAGAGGCTAAGCTAACAGATTGAAAGAGCTAATGAACATATAGAAATGTACAGCAAGAAAACAGACCTTTCCGTCCAACTCGTCCATGCTGACCAGATTCCAAAACTAACCTCATCCCATTTGCCAGCACTTGGCCCATATTCCTCTAAACCCTTCCTATTCATATACCCATCCAGATGCATTTTAAATGCTGTAATTGTACCAGCCTCCACCACTTTCTCTGGCAGCTCTTTCCACACACACACCACTCTCTACATGAAAAAGTTACCGCTTAGGTCGCTTTCAAATCTTCCTCCTCTCACCCTAAACCAATGCCTTCAAGTTTTGGACTGCCCCACCCCAGGGAAAAGACCTTGTCTATTTACTCTGTCCATGCTCCTCATGATTTTATAAACCTCTTTAAGGTCACCCCTCAGCCTCCAACGCTCCAGGGAAAACAGCCCCAGCCTGTTCAGACTCACCCTATAACTCAAACCCTCCAACCCTGGCAACATCCTCGTAAATCTTTTCTGAACCCTTTCAAGTTTCACAACATCCTTCATCTCACAAGGTGACCAGAAGTGACGGTAATATTCCAACAGTGGCCTAACCAATGTCCTGTACAGCCGCAACATGACCTCCCAACTCCTGTACTCAATACTCTGACCAATAAAGGAAAGCACACCAAACGCCTTCTTCACTATCCTATCTACCTGCAACTCCACTTTCAAGAAGCTATGAACCTGCACTCCAAGGTCCCTTTGTTCAGCAACACTCCCTAGGACCTTACCATTAAGTGTATAAGTCCTGCTAAGATTTGCCTTTTCAAAATTAAACTCCATCTGCCACTCCTTGACCCATTGGCCCATCTGATCCTGTGGTAATCTGAAATAACCTTCTTCTTTGACCACTACACCTCCAATTTTAGTATCATCTACAAATTTTCTGTTTACATCCAAATTATTTATATAAATGATGAAAAGTAGAGGACCCAGCACCGATCCTTGTGGCACACCACTGGGCACAGGCCTCCAGTCTGAAAAAGAACCCTCCACCACCACCCTCTGTCTTCTACCTTCGAGCCAGTTTTGTATCCAAATGGCTAGTTCTCCTGTATTCCATGAGATCTAACCTTGCTAATCAGTCTCCCATGGGGAACCTTGTCGAACGCCTTACTGAAGTCCATATAGATCACATCCACTGCTCTGCCCTCGTCAATACTCTTCGGTCCTTCTTCAAAAAACTCAATCAAGTTTGTGAGACATGATTTCCTACGCACAAAGCCACGTTGACTATCCCTAATCAGCCCTTGCCTTTCCAAATACACATACATCCTGTCTCTCAGGATTCCCTCCAATATCTTGCCCACCACCGATGTCAGGCTCACTGGTCTATAGTTCCCTGGCCTTTCCTTAACCCCTTCTTAAACAGTGGCGCCATGTTAGCCAACTGCCAGTCTTCTGATGGCTATCGATGAAACAAATATCTCAGCAAGGGGCCCAGCAATCACTTCCCTAGCTTCCCACAGAGTTCACCTGATCAGTGTGCCAGCCTTCATCGAGATCCATAGTAAGACTGTGTAAGATGTGGCCCATTTCCAACCTAAAACTGAAGTCAAGAAGCCCGGGCCTGTGCAGGACTTGATCCTGGGACCTCGCGGGTGTCTACAATGTACAAGGTCCTAAGTCAGGATCATACCCCTCGACCAACAAGCCAGTCTCAGGAGTCAATGTGGAAATGAATACAAGGTGCAGCTTAGAAAGAAGACCCTTCAGTCTCAATGGCCAATGGCATTACTTACCTTTCACACAGGTCCTCCCACATTTCTCTTTATCTAAGCCCCACCCCCAGGCCTATCCTACCCCTTTCTCCCTCATGTTACCTCTCTAGATTTCCCTTAAAGGCACCTCTACTCCACACCTCAGTTACTCATTGCAGCAGTGAGTTCAAGTACTCCCTACATAAAGGGATATCACCTGAATTCCCAACTGGATTTATTAGCTATTGCCTTATAGTACTTAGCCCCTGGTTTTGGATATGTCTATAAATGTGTTGCTGCTAATGACCATCTCATCAGCTTCATGATGAGATGTCCTCTCTAAGGGCATTGTGGGTCTACCTACAGCACATGGACTGCAGCGGTTCAAGAAGGCAGCTCACCCCCACCTCCTCAAGGGACAACTAGGGCCAGACAATAACTGTTGGGCCCAGCCAGCGATGTCCATGTCCCACCAGTGAATAAAGAAAAAGAAAATACAGCATAGCAAGGCAAACCAAACAACAGACCCAGATGCAGTTCCCTAACCAGTTACCAAAGATGTCAATATGGCAGTTCCAATAACACTCAAGAAACTTGACACCATCCATGACAAAGCAGCCCATTTGACTGGCACCATGCCCACCACCTCCAAAATTCACTTCCTCCATCACCAACAGCCAGTAGCAACAGTGGTACCATCTACAAGACACACCGCACTGCAGCATCTTATCGAGTGTCCATTGACAGCACCATCCAAATCCTTGTCCTCCATCATCTAGAAGGACTAGGGCAGCAGATAGATGGGAACACCACTCCCTGCAAATTTCCCTCCAAACCACTCACCATCCCAACTAGGAGATATATCGCCATTCCTTCACTGTCGTCGGGTCAAAATCTGGAATTCCCTTCCTAAAGGAGGGAATCAACCGCCCACAGCACATGGACTGGAGTAGTTCATAAAGGCAACACACGCTCACCAGGAGCAACTAGGGACAGGCAATAAATGCTGGTGCAGCCCCATGAATAAATAGATTTAAAATAAGTACAAAAAACTTACAATTAATGCAGGTCATAAAAACCAGTGTGAACATGTGAAGTTCTGCTGCATCGCCCCTTTACCCAGAATGTAACTTTTTTTTAAAAATGTTACCTGGATCAAAGTCAAAAACTCAGTGTTTCCAACACTGAGTTCAGGCCAGTTCCAAATTACCCTGATCCCTGTTTTGCTGCAATTTAAATAAAATCTTCAAGTGAATGCTTGCCAATCCGATAAACCGCTGCCAAACTTTGTTCCATTCTTCACTAACTGGTGCTTAGAGGCTGCCCTGCATTATATCAATGGGCTAACATTCAGAATTATCAGCACATACTCTAGAACAGATCCTAATCCATACCAGCCATTAACGTGTGATTGTTAAAAGTTAAATATTACGTAATTCTGTCTGGTTTTCAACTGAGCTTTCATTGGATACAGAAACAGAATTAAAATTCCAGCTCAGTGACCTTGTATCAGGAGCTGCTGAAAGTTCACTGCCTGTAATATTAATGCTGTTTCTCACCATACAGCTGTCTCTCTGACTGAGTAATTCCAGCATTTGGTGTTTATACTTTAGATTTACAGCATCTGTTGTCCTTTGCCTTTTGCAATGATTTTTATTGGTCTGTTTCTTGGACTTCGTTCAGAGTGGTAGCAGCCCTTTCTCGGCATCACTGATTGTGGGTTCAAGTCCCATCAAAGGACTTTGAGCCTATATCCATAACTAACACACAGTGCCAGACCGAGGGAGTGCTGTACTGTCAGAGGTGTAGCCTTTTGAGCTGAAGTATTACCCTGAGGACCCCACCTTCCCTCTCCGGTGGATGGAAATAACTCCAGGGCTCCGACTCAAAGCGAAATCAGACACCTCACCTGGGCCCCTGGCACAGTTAACCAATCAAAGACCCTCATCATTTACCATTTGGCCTGTTTACGGTAACATTGAGAAAGCAGCAGCGGGGTAAGAGCAAGGCAGAGCCAGTAAGAACATTCAGACCATAAGACAAAGAAGCAGATGTTGTACATTCCTGATGAAGGGCTCCTGACCGAAATGTTGACTTTCTTGCTCCTCGGTTACTGCCTGACCTGCTGTGCTTTTCCAGCACCACACTTTTCAACTCTGATCCCCAACGCCTACAGTCCTCACTTTGTCTCTTTCAGCCCTTCGAGTCTACTTTGCCATTCAATGGGATCATGACTGATCTGATCATCCTCAATTCCACTCTGCTGGGTTTTCCCTCTAACCGCTCATTCCCTTCCTGATTAAAAATCTGTCTAGCTCAGCATAGAACACTGAATGACCCAGCCTCGACAGCCCTCTGTGGTAAAGAATTGCACAGATTAATTACCCGCTGACAGAAGAAATTCTTCCTTGTTCCTGCCTTAAATGAACTCTGAGATTGTACCCTCTGGTCTTAGAAAGGAGACAACCTCTCCCTGTCGAGTCCAATAAGAATATTGTACGTTTCAATAAGGTTGCCTCTCATTCTTGCAAACTCCAATGGGTACAGGCCCAATCTACTAAACCTCTCCTTATACATCTGTACTGAGATGGCTGCCGGTTTAAAGTCACGTTTTAATGTGAGCTACTATGTTATTTAGCGTTGGGACAGTGAGAGCAAAAGCAGACACCACGAGCTGAAGGAGGATAGCTGCTCGACAACACTTTCTCGATAATTTCCTTCCCGGGTGAATTCGGCATGTGTGTTGTCCCCAGGGTAAAGAAGCTCATCACCTGCAGAGAGTAAGCATCTGACAGCTCTCTCTCCCTGCTGTATGGAGATATCAGAAAAACCCCAGGGTTAGCTCACCACCTTCCACTCACTCTTCTCTGCAAATCTCCCCTGAAGAAGCAATAATGTGCCTCTCCTGGCAGTGGAAGGATGAATGCTCAGCCAGTAAATGAAAGACAGTCTTGGTACGCAAACAAGCCCATCTCAATGGCAAAGAATGAAAAAGGAAATATGAAAGAGAAAGAAACCAGGCATTCCAGGCTGGTGCTATTGAAGGAGGAGAAAGTGAGGTCTGCAGATGCTGGAGATCAGCGCTGAAAATGTGTTGCTGGAAAAGCGCAGCAGGTCAGGCAGCATCCAAGGAGCAGGAGAATTGACGTTTCGGGCATAAGCCCTTCTTCAGGAATGAGGAAAGTGTGCCCAGCAGGCTAAGATAAAAGGTAGGGAGGAGGGACTTGGGGGAGGGGCGTTGGAAATGCGATAGGTGGAAGGAGTTGGCTGAGACAAGGTGGGGGGAGGGGAAATGAGGCAACTGGAGAAATCTGAGTTCATCCCTTGTGGTTGGAGGGTTCCTAGCCGGAAGATGAGGCGCTCTTCCTCCAACCGTCGTGTTGCCATGGTCTGGCGATGGAGGAGTCCAAGGACCTGCATGTCCTTGGTGGAGTGGGAGGGGGAGTTGAAGTGTTGAGCCACGGGGTGGTTGGGTTGGTCGGTCCGGGTGTCCCAGAGGTGTTCTCTGAAACGTTCCACAAGTAGGCGGCCTGTCTCCCCAATGTGGCACCCGATGTGGCCTCCTCTATATTGGGATGTGGCCTCCTCTGGGACAATATTCATGCTTTCTCTGTAATTGTGTGATCTGTCTGTTTGTGAAGGAGGGACTTTAAGAAGTGGTAGTATTTAAGTTGTAGAATTATACATTAGCAATTCCTATTTCTCCATTGCTATCGGTTATTTGGAGTAAACTGGTATTTTCGAGTTAAGTACAGAAACCTCGTGAGCAGTTTCTTTTAACCTGAGTCATCAGTTAGATGAACTGAAGACTTTGGATAGCTGAACATTGGTGATGACTGTGGAAATAGTGGGGCTTAGTCTCCAGTGTCTGAAAGGCATCAACTAACCCAATAGTTTGGAGTGTGTTTGACAAAGTTGCCCCAATTAATGTGGAACATTTAAAATATAATTTGTTGAAAATTTAACATGTGGGGTTATCCTTTGGCAGAATACAGCAGAATTCAAAAGCATCAGGCACTGTGTCCCTGGCTGGGCTGGAGTTTTCCGGCAGTCACTGTTGGCTGGTGAGCCGTAATTATAATTAGGCACGAATGTAAATTATTAGAATGTTAAAAATATGCATCACAATCCTGTTTTGTTTCCCTTTGTTTGTGTTGAGGCGCCCAGCAGACCTGGTTAACCTCCACCAGCTTAGATAAGTGATCATTCTCAACACCAGAGGCTGGTGAACAAAATTCATCCAAGGGTTTGAGCTTCAAGGGGCCACTGCTAAAAAGCAAGACAATTAAGCACATATCAGTGAGCACCCACACTCACACAACAATACACTCACATGCGACCACATAGCGACACAAACCAGGGCAAAGATTGTCTCTGGAACCTCAGGACAGCATTGACCGAGTGTGACATCAAGGAGTCCTGGCTCAATGGGGATCAGAGAGAAATTCTCTACTGTTTGGAGTCATGCCTACTACAGAGGAAGGTGGTTTACATTGTCAGAGATTGGCACCAGGACAACTCTGCAGGAGTTCCTCAGATAGTTTCTTAATCAACGTTCAGAGATGTTATTACACACCTCTGGAGCAATTGGGATTTGAACTCCTGGTTCATGGGGAGGGACACTACCACTGCAGCAGAAGAGCCTTAGTTCCTTAGGGTCGTGTCCCGGACCCAACCACCTTTAGCTGCTTCATTAATGACCTTCCCTTGATGATTGACCAATGTTCAGCACCATTCACAGCTCCTCAGACACCGAAGCAGTCCATGTTCAAATGCAGAAGATCTGGACAATATCCAGGCTTAGGGCTAATGCTCGAAGCATCAACTCTCCTGCTCCTCGGATGCTGCCTGACCTGCTGTGCTTTTCCAGCAACACACTCTTCGACTCTGATCTCCAGCATCTGCAGTCCTTACTTTCTCCTGACAAGTGGCAGCTAGAATTTATTCTGCACAAGTGCCAGGCAATGATCCATGAGAGAGAATCTAATTATCTTCTTTTACGAGAGGAATTGAACATAAAAGTAAGGTTTCAGTTTTCGAGGGTGTTGATGAGAGCACCCCTCCAATACAGCGTGCTGTTTTGGTCCTCATTTAAGGAAGAACATAAATGCATTGGAGGCGGTTCCAGAGAGATTTACTGGACAGATAGCTCAAATACGTAGGTTACTTTATGAGGAATGATTGGACAGATTGGCTTGTTGCTACTGCAGTGCAGAAGAGTGAGGGGTGACTTGACTGAAGTGTATAAGATCCTGAATGGTCTGGACAAGGTAAATGTGAAAAGGGTGTTTCTTCTTGTGAGTGAATCCCAAACTAAGTGGCACTGTTTTATAATGAGGAGTCACCCTTCCAGAATAGAGATGATTGTTTCTGCTTTCTCAGGGGGTTGTGTGACTTTGGGACTCTGTGCCTCAGAAGGCAGGGGAGATGGGGGTCCTTAAATATTTCTAAGGCAGAGCTGGACAGGTATTTACTAAGCAGGGGAATTGCAGGCTCTGGAGAATCGAATTTCAAACATAAACCGATTAGCCATGATCTTGATGCCTGATAGAGCAGCCTCGAGAGGCCAACTCGCCGACTTATGCTCCAAATGTTCATCTGATATTCAATAGCATGGGCATCTAGGTACACCCCCCATCAATATTTTGGGTAAAGTCAGAAGTCACACAACACCAAGTTATAGTCCAACAGGTTTATTTGAAATCACAAGCTTCCAGAGCGTTGCCCCTTTGTCAGAGGAAGTGGAAGGAAGCACACAGGGACAGAATATATAGGCAGAGAGAAAACTGAACTTGACAGCGACATAAAGACTGTGGCTACCAGAACAGAGCAGAGGCTAGAAATACTGAGTACAGCATACACACACATACACAGTCTCTCTCTCTCAGACACACACACACTCACTCTCTGTCTCACACATACATACACAGTCTCTCTCTCTCTCAGACACACACAAACACACACTATCTGTCTCACACATACACACACGCACTCACTCACACAGAAACGCACAAAAACACACATATGCACAAACACACACACACACATGCACACAGTGTCTCTCTGTCTCAGACACACAGACACACTTACTCTCTGTCTCACATATACACACAAACACTCTGACACACAGAAACACACACATGTGCAAACACACACACACATACACAGATACGCACACACAGACACACACACACAAACAGACAGAAACACACACACACCCCTCACTCATGAAGAATGGCATACTTGGTTGAGCTAAAAGAGATTAAGCATTGGAGTGGGGTTGGATGGGGAGGGAGATGTGGTTGTCCTTTCTACAGAAGAGTTAGGCCAACTACAACCCAGGAAAGGCTCGAGTGAAGAAAACACACATAGGAGGCTGAATAAAGGTTTCTGCAGACCAATCCCACAAGTATTCCATTAATTTTAGCTGCAGGAAACGTATATATCTCATATAAAACAGATGATGTCATAAATTTCTCTGGATCACACACTTTGCCTCTGCCTTCTCAAGGAGTTATGGATCTTTGTGTTGGGTATAACACACATGGTCCAAAAGATTACATCAGTTCTGCCACTGATTAACCTTCCACAGGGTGCAGCAGTAAAGGTGAGAGGCAGGTTGCCAAGTGTTGGGTAATAAGTGAACTACTTCCAGTCCAATCAACAGATCTTCAGGACTCTGCAGTGTTAACTCGATTTAACCAGAAACTTGCTTTCTCAGGCACAGTTAACTATTCAGTTCCATGGGTGCACATAATCCATCAATATTCTGAAGGCATTCCAATAAGGGAAGGGGGTACACATTGAATGGTAGGACTGTAGGAACTGCAGAGGGTCAGGGGACTTTGGTGAGCAGGACAGGTAGAAAAGCTCGTTATGAAGGCACACAGGATATTTGCATAAAGCACTGAAGACTAGAGCTGGGAGGTTATGATGCAGCTAGTTAGTGAGTTAGACCGCAGACACAGGACTGTGTGCTGTTCTGACAGACAAATAAGGAAAAAGAGTATGCCACTTAACCCATTTGAGCCTGTTACACCATTCAATAAGGTCACAGCTGATCTCATTTAACCTCAACTCAACATTCCTGCATATTTTGCAATAATCTTTCATCCTGTTGGTCATCAAGAATCTATTGCCCTCTGCCTTTAAATATTTAAAGATTCTGCATTCACTGCTTTTTGAGGGAGGGAATTCCAAAGGCTCACAATCTGTGCTTCCCCCGGGAAAAAGATTGTTTCCTCATCTCTGTTTTAAACAGACACCCCCTTATTTTTAAACGGTGTTCTAGATTCCCCCACCAGAGGAAATATTCTTTCCACGTTCACCTGGTCAACTCCCCTTAGGATCTTAGACATTTCAGGTCAGTCACCTCTGACTTTGCTAAAGGTGTGGTCACCACGCTCTCGGAGGGATGTGGTTGCACTGGAGGGAAGATCCCTTAGGATGCGACCTGTGCTGGAGTGATTCAGCTATGAAGAGAGGCTGGATAGACTGGAATTGGTTTGCTCAGAGCTGAGAAGGTTGAGAAGACTACCTGGGGTGAAGTGTACAAAGTTCTAATGAACACAGCTGGGGCAGGAACCTTTACCCATAATGGAGGGCTGGGAGTGTCAATAATAAGGGGTTATCATCTTAAGCCCCCCAGGGGTCCATACTCAGCCCCCTACTGTACTCACTGTATACCCAAGACTGTGTCGCCAAATACCAGACTAATGCCATTTACAGGTTTGCTGATGACACCACCATGGTCGGTCGAATCTTAGATGGCAATGAAACAGACTACAGACGGGAGGTGGAAGACCTGGAAAAATGGTGCACTGAGAACAACCTAGCTCCCAATGCCGGCAAAACCAAGGAACTCATTACTGACTTTCAGCGGGATGTTACTCATGTCTCCCCTACCCATTAACAGCACAGAGGTGGAACAAGTGGGGAGTGTCAAGCTCCTGGGAGTGGTCATCCACAACAAGCTTTCTTGGTCTCTTCATGTGGATGCGCTGGTTACAAAGGCCCAACAACATCTCTTCTTCCTCAGGCAGCTGAGGACATTTGGCATGAGAAGCCTGAACACACGCACCAGCCGGTTTCAAAACAGTTTCTACCCTACTGTTGTTAGAATACTGAATGGCCTCACAAACTTTGAACATTCACCTGTACCTGTGGTTTTTATCTCTGCCGCTGTTTACTATCTATGCTTCTTAACTCTGTGACCTGCCTGTATTGCCCACAAGACAAAGATTTTAACTGTGCCTCAGTACACGTGACCATAAGTTCAATTCAATTCAACTCAATTCAAGGTAAGCAGTGGGAGGTTTAGAGGGGATTTGAGGAAATGTTGAGGAAGGGTGGTGGGAATCTGGAGCTCAGAGCGTGAAAGTGTAGTAGAGGCAGAAACCCTCACAACATTCACAAAGCATTTCAACAACCACTTGAAATGCCATAGCATCCAAGGCTACAGACCAAGTGCTGGGAAATGGGATTGGAATAGATATGTTCTTGATGATCAGCATGGATACAATGGGCTGAAGGGTCTCCTTTTATCCTGTAGGTCTATGACGTTTCTCCAGCAAACATTCTTCCAATTCCCTTCAATGTGGGTCTATCTCCACACTTTAAAGAAACAAGAGAGAATGTGCATTTCTGTAGCATGTTCTACGATACCCCAAGGGGCCCTGGTTTAGGGTCACACCAGACTTGAAACGTTCATTCTTTCACTCTCCCCGGGTGCTGCCAGACCTGCTGAGTTTCTCCACGACTTTCTGTTTTATTCCTATCTGGTTAAACCGTTCCATCTGAGCCAAGCCTGAAGTTAAAGCCTGTGTTTAACTGTAGGAAGGGCCAGAAAGAAAATAGTGTTCACTTCCATCGTGATGTTCCCAGCCTCCGGATGCCATGAAGCAGTGCTCGGCTAAAGAAGTGGTTTTTGAAGTACGGTCACTGTTGCGATGAAGGAAGCTCTCTGATCTTTCTCAGTCGCCAGTAGAGAGAGTCAGAATTTCACATATCTGTTCTGCACCAGTTATAATGATGATGATGATGACATACAGCTGAGAAGATTTCTACACATTGCCTTATGCTGATGTGATGTCCTGCAACCTGGTTTTAACTTTGCAGCACTTCGAAAAACAGCTGCAAGTACTTTCGACAGACTTGGCCCTGAGAGTGCATCGGTGACCTCCCAATTTGTTTGCAAATATCCGGCCCCCCCCCCCCCACTCTCTCCTTCAAAACCAGATGTAGGTGCATGGAACTGGGAAAAGATTGAAGCTAAAATTTAAATCTGCTACCTTGCCAGTCACCAAAAGCAGTGACTCTCTTGCCTGAGGGTTGGAGAGGGCACATCAATGCTCATGTATCAGCTAAAGAAAAGATTCTGAAACAGCAGAAATTGGAAGGGTGGGTAATGAATGTTTAGTTTTCTTTCAGCCTTGAAAAGGCACAGATGAATGAAGCATAAACAGCCTGTGAGTCGTGCACAAACATTTGGAACAGTAGGAGTCCATTCAGCCTTTCGCATCTCCACTCTCGTTCAATCTGTTCCTGCTTGGATCTGTGCTCCCTAACTCCCTTTGCCGAGATTCCTTGACCCCCCCCCCCAGCATTGCCCCAGAAAAACAAAAATCCCTGATATAAAATCTCTGCAAAATTTCTGGCAGCAACTGTGGACGGAGGAAAGCAGAGTTAATATCTCAAATCCAGTAGGACGCTTCTTCAGGACTAATACTGTCAGTCTTGGAAAAGATCCTGATCCGACCCGTCAGTCACATACGAGGTGCCAGCATTGGACTGGGGAGGGCAAGGTCAAAAGTCACATGAGCTTTCACCTGATGAAGAGGCAGCCCTCCGAAAACTTGTGATTTCAAATAAACCTGTTGGACTATAACCTGGTGTAGTGTGACTTCTGACCATGAGTTAATTAAAGTACGGAATGAATTCTGAACTTATTTTTGGTAATGGGCTTTTTCTAGTCTTGTGGAATCTCAAGTTAGGAACTGAACATCTGGAATCAGATTTATGCTGTCTGTCGACATGAATACCTTCCTCTTCAAACAAGGGTCTCATCACTCAGTTGTTCCAGACAGTGATGGAACTGACTGCACAGAAACAGATCATTTGGTTCAACTGGTCTATGTCTATGTTTACTCTCCACATCAACCTCCTCTGTCTCGTCTTTGTTTAATTCAAACATAAGTACCTTGAACCTCTTCCTCAGCTGTTCCGCTGCTGTTAAAAGAAAAATCAATGTTTGGGACGTGACTAATCCAGACAAACACTCTTAATCGATTTCCAGTTCTCCATCTTCCATCTTATCCAGACCCAAACTTACACCAAGTACCACTGTTCCTGAGCCCTGTGTTCATTGGTCAATAGGCTTCTGCTTCAACAATGCTTCGGTTTTGAAATTCTTCATTCTTATGAATATATCCTCATCTCTGCCCGTTTCTGTAACCTCATCCAAAGCCCACAATCTGTGAAATCTCTGCAATCCTCTCGGGCAGACACGCTGATTTTAATCACACCACTAATGGTGGTGATGTTTTTAACTGAGGTCAAATGTCCCATCACCAAACGTTCTGTAAAACGCACCACTTTGCTCATCTACCTTAACGCCTCCTGACTCAGGATCAATCTTTTTGTTCGCTTCTGGGAGTTTGAGTGTTGCTGACTGTGCAGGTAGCTATTCTCCTTCCTTAAATGCGCTGGAGAAGGTGACGATGTGCTGATTTCTTAACCCACAATGCCGTTAGGGATGGAATTCCAGGGTTTTGACCCAGGAACACAGAATGAACAGTGATATATTTCAAAGTCAGGATCATGAGTGGCTTAGAGGGGAACTTCCAGAGGGTGGTGTCCCCATGTATCTGTAGCCTTGCCCTTCGAGATAGAAGTGATCCTGGGTTTGAAAGGTGCAGGCTGAGGATCTTTGGTGAATTCCTGCAGTGCATTTTGTAGATGGTACACACTGCTGCTACTGAGTGTCAGTGGTGCAGGGAGTGGATGCTTGTGAATGTGGTGCCAGTCAAGCGGGCTGTTCTGGCCTGAATGGTGTCGAGTTTCTTGAGTGTTGTTGGAGTGGCACTCATCCATCACTCTCCTGCCTTGTGCCATGTGATTAGTAGACAGGCTTTGGGGAGTGTGGTGGATTCCTAGCTTCTAACCTGCTCTTGTGGCCACTGTGTTTATGTGTTGAGTCTAGTTTCATGTCAATAATAACCCCCCCGCCCCCCACCGTGTTGATAGTGGAGGATTTAGTGGTGGTAAAACATTGAATGTCAAGGTGTAGTGATTAGATTGTCTCTTGGTGGTGACGGTCAGAGCCTGTCATCTGTGTAGTGTGAATGTTAATTGCCAATTGTCAGCCCAAGTCCGGATATTGCCCAGATCTTGTTGCATTTGAACACGGACTGCTTCAGTCTCTGAGGAGTCGCAAATGGTGCTGAACATTGTACAATAATCAGCGAACATCTCCACGTCTGACCTTATGGTGGAGGGAAGGTCGTTGATGAAGCAGCTGAGGATGGTTGGGCCAAGGACACTGCCCTGAGGAAATCCTGCAGAGATGTCCTGGAGCTGAGATGGCTGACCTCCAACAACCACAACCATCTTCCTATGAGGCAGGTATGACTCTAACCACTAGAGAGTTTGCCCCCTGATACCCATGATTCCAGTTTTGCCAGGGCTCCTTGACACCACCCTCTTGAACTGTCCTACCTGTCCATCTTCCCTCCCAAATATTCGTTCCACTCTCCCCTCCAACTTATGACCATCACCCCCCAACTGCATCTACCTATTGCCTTTCCAGCTAATCCCCCCAGCCCCAGTCCCCTCCTATTTATCTCTCACCCCCCTTCCACCCCCCGCATTTTCCTGATGGAGAGTTTATGTCTGAAAGGTCAACTCTCCAGCTCCTCGGATGCTGCCTGACCGGCTGTGCTTTTCCAGTACCACACTTTTCAACTTTGATCTCCAGCATCTGCAGTCCTCACTTTCTCCCAGGGCTGCTTGACGTCACACAAAGTCGAATGCAGCCTTGATGTCAAGGGCTGTCCCTCTCCACTCCCCACTGGAATTCAGCTCTTTTGTCCATGTTTGACCCAAGTCTGTAATGACGTCAAGAGCTGAGTGACCCTGACAGAACCCAATCTGGGCGTCACTGAGCAGGTTAGTGCTGAGTAGGTGCTGCTTGACAGCACTGTTGGTGACACCCTCCATCACTTTACTGATCATCATGAGTAGACTGATGGGGGAGGAGCTGAAAATGTGTTGCTGGAAAAGCGCAGCAGGTCAGGCAGCATCCAGGGAACAGGAGAATCGACGTTTCGGGCATAAGCCCTTCTTCAGGAATCTGGGGAATTGGCCGGGTTGGATTTGTCCTGCTTTTTGTGGACAAAGTTAAAAATCACACAACACCAGGTTATAATCCCACAGGTTTATTTGGAAGCACTAGCTTTCGGAGCACTGCTCCGTCATCAGGTAGCTCGTGGGGCAGGATCATAGGACACAGAATTTATAGTAAAAGATCAAAGTGTCATACAACTGATGTAATGTATTGAACAAACCTAGATTGCGGTCACGTCTTAAAGCAGTTAGAATGGGATTGCAGGTTTCTGTTCATTAATATGTAAATCCCAGAATTCCTCTCAAGTCACATTCCCGAGATAACTTAAGGTTTTATAAAAATAAGGTACATCTCAGCTCAGACAATGCATTAAAGGTGTGAGGTTGACATTATAATGTACCAAAACCTGGAACCTATTCTAAGTCATTAAAAACAGCAATCTCGGTTTGTTCATACATCGCATCAGTTGCATGACACAAAGATCTTTTACTATAAATTCTGTGACCAATGATCCTGCTCCACTAGCTGTCCTGATGAAGGAGAACGCTCTGAAAGCCAGTGCTTCCAAATAAACCTGCTGGACTATACCCTGGTGTTGTGTGATTTTTAACTGTCCACCCCAGCCCAACACCAGCTCCTTCAAATCATGGCCACCTTTTATGTGCAGAATACACCTGGGCAATTTTCCATATTTTCAGGGAGACATTGTCATAAATTGCGTATTGGTGTAGCTTTGACAGTGGCTCAGTGGTTAGCACAGCTGCCTCACAGCGCCAGGTGCCCGGGGTTCAATTCCCGCCTCGGGTGACTGTCTGTGTGGAGTTTTGCACATGTTCTCCCCGTGTCTGTGTGGGTTTCCTCCGGGTGCTCTGGTTTCCTCCCATAGTCCAAAGATGTGCAGGTCAGGTGAAGTGGCCATGCTAAATTGCCCATAGTGTTAGGTGCAGGGGTAAATGTAGGGGAATGGGTCTGGGTGGGTTGCTCTTTGGAGGGTTGGTGTGGACTTGTTGGGCTGAAGGGCCTGTTTCCACACTGTAGGAAACTAGTCTAATCTAATGAACAGACTCAGGATGGGTTTAGGTACTATCAGTCCACAACAAACTCACACCTAACAGGAGGATTTTCAACTTGGGTTTAAAGAGCAGGCTGTTTGGCGAGACTTTATGTCCCATCCCTTACAAACAATTGAGGGAGCGTGCTGTTAATTACTGAAGTCCTTCATGCCTGGTCATGTTATCATAAATCTCTTCTTTCTTAATGATTTACACAACCCTCCAGAGTGTGATGTTCAGAACTGGATGCAATCCTCCAGCCAGTAATTTATAAAGTTTTGACGTGACAAATCCATCTTGATTCCTTCCAAAAAAACCTTGAATGCTTCACTCTTTTCCCCATCCATCCAGCCAGCCAACCCTCAATAGAAGCAAACCTCTTCAATCTCTGATTCAGTGAAGGGACATTAAACATCTGAAGGACCACACAACACATGAGCAGCCTGCTGCCTCCAGACTCATAGTGTCTGTAAGAAATTATTTGCAACTTCCACATGTTAGATCTGACAGTGTTTGTCATTAGCATTCACACCCACAGAATATCTTTCAAAATATTCTTAATGCCTTTTAAAATTGCCTTTTCTCACTTTTCCCTGAAATTGTTTCTCTTGTTCCACTCTCCCCTTGGTTTGATGAGTTGGTTGTTCTCTGTTCCAGACCAAACTTTCACATGAAGCATGAGTAGGGGAATGGGAAAGGGACTTCAACACACAATCTCCACTTCCGTCAAGCCTTCCTTTGTAAATTGTGTCTATGTTTGTTTGAGTGTGTGTGTATATATGTGAGTTTAAGGACATGTGAACATCACCGTGATTGCGTGTGTGTGTGCCTCTGTTTACACGTCACTGTGAAGGTTACGAGTTGATATCAGTGCATGTGCCGGTACTGGCATGCGTACCTCAGTGTATGTCATATGTTGGCTGTTACTGTATCAGTGTGTGTGAATGTTATTATGGGTCAGTATCTATCCATGAGGTATATTGGTGTGTCAATGTAAAAGCGTGCCAATGCAATGATGTGTTTGTGTGTGTGAGCGTGATGAAGTGTCAGCGTTCTGTTGTGCAAATATGTGCATGCTAGTGCAATGGTGCGTTGCAGTGTGTGCGTGTGCGTGTATGGAGTGGGGTATTGTTATGAATGTCTGTGTGTATGCATGTGTTAGAATCTGTGTCAGTATGACTGTTCGTGTAGATGTGATGGTGTGTGCGTGTGTTAGTGAGTGTGTCAGTGTGACTATTAGTGTTTATGTGAGGGTGTATGTGTATTAGCATGAGTGTGTCAGTGTGACTGTTAGTGTTAGTATGTTGGTGTGTGCAAGTATTAGCGTGAGTGTGTCAGTGTGACTGTTAGTGTTAGCATGATGGTGTGCGTGTGTATCAGCATGAGTGTGTCAGTGTGACTGTTAGTATTAGCATGATGGTGTGTGCATGTATTAGCGTGAGTGTGTCAGTGTGCCTATTAGCTTTTGTGTGATGGTGTGTGCGTGTGTTAGTGTGAGTGTGTCAGTGTGACTGTTAGTGTTAGTGTGTTGGTATGCCTATGTTGCCATGGGTAAGTGTGACTCTCAGTGTTACCATGATGGTGTGTGCGTGTGTTAGCATGTGTGTCAGTGTGACTGTAAGTGTTAGCATGAGTGTGTCAGTGTGACTGTTAGTGTTAGCATGATGGTGTGCGCGTGTATTAGCATGAGTGTGTCAGTGTGACTGTTAGTGTTAGCATGATGGTGTGCATGTGTGTTAGCGTGAGTGTGTCAGTATGACTGTTAGTGTGAGCATGATGGTGTGCGCATGTATTAGCATGAGTGTGTCAGTATGACTGTTAGTGTGAGCATGATGATGTGTGCATATATTAGCATGAGTGTGTCAGTGTGACTGTTATTGTTAGCATGATGGTGTGCGTGTGTATCAGCATGAGTGTGTCAGTGTGACTGTTATTGTTAGCATGATGGTGTGCGTGTGTATCAGCATGAGTGTGTCAGTGTGACTGTTATTGTTAGCATGATGGTGTGCGTGTGTATCAGCATGAGTGTGTCAGTGTGACTGTTATTGTTAGCATGATGGTGTGCGTGTGTATCAGCATGAGTGTGTCAGTGTGACTGTTAGTATTAGCATGATGGTGTGTGCATGTATTAGCGTGAGTGTGTCAGTGTGCCTATTAGCTTTTGTGTGATGGTGTGTGCGTGTGTTAGTGTGAGTGTGTCAGTGTGACTGTTAGTGTTAGTGTGTTGGTATGCCTATGTTGCCATGGGTAAGTGTGACTCTCAGTGTTACCATGATGGTGTGTGCGTGTGTTAGCATGTGTGTCAGTGTGACTGTAAGTGTTAGCATGAGTGTGTCAGTGTGACTGTTAGTGTTAGCATGATGGTGTGCGTGTGTATCAGCATGAGTGTGTCAGTGTGACTGTTAGTATTAGCATGATGGTGTGTGCATGTATTAGCGTGAGTGTGTCAGTGTGCCTATTAGCTTTTGTGTGATGGTGTGTGCGTGTGTTAGTGTGAGTGTGTCAGTGTGACTGTTAGTGTTAGTGTGTTGGTATGCCTATGTTGCCATGGGTAAGTGTGACTCTCAGTGTTACCATGATGGTGTGTGCGTGTGTTAGCATGTGTGTCAGTGTGACTGTAAGTGTTAGCATGAGTGTGTCAGTGTGACTGTTAGTGTTAGCATGATGGTGTGCGCGTGTATTAGCATGAGTGTGTCAGTGTGACTGTTAGTGTTAGCATGATGGTGTGCATGTGTGTTAGCGTGAGTGTGTCAGTATGACTGTTAGTGTGAGCATGATGGTGTGCGCATGTATTAGCATGAGTGTGTCAGTATGACTGTTAGTGTGAGCATGATGATGTGTGCATATATTAGCATGAGTGTGTCAGTGTGACTGTTATTGTTAGCATGATGGTGTGCGTGTGTATCAGCATGAGTGTGTCAGTGTGACTGTTATTGTTAGCATGATGGTGTGCGTGTGTATCAGCATGAGTGTGTCAGTGTGACTGTTATTGTTAGCATGATGGTGTGCGTGTGTATCAGCATGAGTGTGTCAGTGTGACTGTTATTGTTAGCATGATGGTGTGCGTGTGTATCAGCATGAGTGTGTCAGTGTGACTGTTAGTATTAGCATGATGGTGTGTGCATGTATTAGCGTGAGTGTGTCAGTGTGCCTATTAGCTTTTGTGTGATGGTGTGTGCGTGTGTTAGTGTGAGTGTGTCAGTGTGTTAGCATGATGGTGTGCGCGTGTGTTGGCATGAGTGTGTCAGTGTGACTGTTAGCATGATGGTGTGTGCATGTATTAGAGTTAGTTTGTCAGTGTGACTGTTAGTGTTAACATGATGGTATGCACATGTATTAGCATGAGTGTGTCAGTATGACTGTTAGTGTGAGCATGATGATGTGTGCATATATTAGCATGAGTGTGTCAGTGTGACTGTTCATGTTAGCATGATGGTGTACACATGTATTAGCGTGAGTGTGTCTGTGTGACTGTTAGTGTTAATGTGTTGGTGTGTGCGTGGTATTAGCGTGAGTGTGCCAGTGTGACTATTAGTGTTAGCATGATGGTGTGCACGTGTATTAGCATGAGTGTGTCAGTGTGACTGTTCATGTTAGCATGATGGTGTACACATGTATTAGCGTGAGTGTGTCTGTGTGACTGTTAATGTTAGCATGATGGTGTGCGCGTGTGTTAGCGTGAGTGTGTCAATGTGACTGTTCGTGTCAGCATGATGGTGTGTGCATGTATTAGCATGAGTGTGTCAGTGTGACTGTTAGTGTGTTGGTGTGCGCATGTATTAGCATGAGTGTGTCAGTGTGCCTGTTCATGTTAGCATGATGGTGTGCACGTGCATTAGAGTGAGTGTGTCTGTGTGACTGTTAATGTTAGCATGATGATGTGCGTGTGTGTTAGCATGAGTGTGTCAGTATGACTGTTAGTGTGAGCATGATGGTGTGCGCATGTATTAGCATGAGTGTGTCAGTATGACTGTTCGTGTGAGCATGATGATGTGTGCATATATTAGCATGAGTGTGTCAGTGTGACTGTTATTGTTAGCATGATGGTGTGCGTGTGTATTAGCATGATTGTGTCTGTGTGACTGTTCGTGTTAGCATGATGGTGTGCACATGTATTAGCGTGAGTGTGCCTGTGTGACTGTTAGTGTTAGTGTGATGGTGTGTGTGTTAGCATGAGTCTTAGTGTTAGTGTGATGGTGTGTGTGTGTTAGCATGAGTGTGTCAGTGTGACTATTAGTGTGAGCATGATGGTGTGTGCGTGTATTAGCGTGAATGTGTCAGTGTGACTGTTAGTGTTAGCATGATGGTGTGTGTGCGTGTGTTAGCATGAGTGTGTCAGTGTGACTGTTAGCATGATGGTGTGTGCGTGTGTTAGCATGAGTGTGTCAGTGTGACTGTTAGTGTTAGCATGATGGTGTGTGTTCGTGTGTTAGCGTGAGTGTGTCAGTGTGACTGTTAGCGTGATGGTGTGTGCGTGTATTAGCGTGAGTGTGTCAGTGTGACTGTTAGTGTTAGCATGATGGTGTGTGCGTGTGTTAGCGTGAATGTGTCAGTGTGACTGTTAGTGTTAGCATGATGGTGTGTGTGCGTGTGTCAGCGTGAGTGTGTCAGTGTGACTGTTAGCGTGATGGTGTGTGCGTGTGTTGGCGTGAGTGTGTCAGTGTGACTGTTAGCATGATGGTGTGTGTGCGTGTATTAGCGTGAATGTGTCAGTGTTGAGGTATGTCTGTGGTGCTATGGGTGAGTGTGACAGTGTATCTGTTATTGAGCAGGGACAGGTGGAATCAGATGCACTCTCAGCCCCTTTCCTCACTGGGTGTTATGCAACAGTTTTGATCATTCACAAAAACATGGAACATTCTCCTGAATGAGGGACCCACCTGCCAGCGTTGCTGGGACCTGATTGGCTGGTTGTGAAACACCAAAACCTTGAAGCCTTCACGATTAGCTCTGCTATGATAGTTTGCTGAGAACAGTTACTCAACTGAACAGATATTTTCTTTGGTGACAAGTTTAGCAAGAGGCCCGAGTTCTGAATTCAGTGATCAGACCATTTGCTGTGATTACCACAGTTCCCCTGTACTGCTGAGATCCCACTGAACCAAACCACTTTGATGCAGGAATCAATTCCTTGTGATGATGATGGGATCGCAATGCATGGTTTCGACCCTTCAGAAACCATGTTTCCATGTCATGGTCAGTTTGTCGGTGCACATTTAAGGGAATGCTCACAGTATCATCACTGAGATGGCAAGAATCCTGAGGGAATTAAACTCTCACACTACATCCTAACTGGGGTCACATGTAGCAGAACATGTGGATAGAAACATGTCATTGTTCATATTTCAATAGTTTAGTATTAGCATCAACACTGCTGTGCCTGGGACTGGAATTATATGTAGGTACCAGGAGCTCTGATAAAGGTCCGTGTTGAAAGAGGCCATTTGGACTATTCAGCCGAGAGTCAGCCCCTTCAGGATCTGTACCCAGTGAGAGTCAGCCCCTTCAGGATCTGTACCCCAGTGAGAGTCAGCCCCTTCAGGATCTGTACCCCAGTGAGAGTCAGCACCTTCAGGAACTGTATCCCAGTGGGAGTCAGCATCTTCAGGAACTGTATCCCAGTGGGAGTCAGCATCTTCAGGAACTGTATCCCAGTGAGAGACAGCCCCTTCAGGATCTGTATCGCAGGGAGGGTCACCCTTCAGGATCTGTACCCAGTGAGAGTCAGCACCTTCAGGATCTGTACCCCAGTGAGAGTCAGCCCCTTCAGGATCTGTACCCCAGTGGGAGTCAGCATCTTCAGGAACTGTATCCCAGTGAGAGTCAGCACCTTCAGGAACTGTATCCCAGTGAGAGTCAGCATCTTCAGGAACTGTATCCCAGTGAGAGTCAGCACCTTCAGGAACTGTATCCCAGTGAGAGACAGCCCCTTCAGGATCTGTATCGCAGGGAGGGTCAGCCCCTTTAGAAAGGAGGGTAGTTAGCTAGTGGGGGAGGATGAGAGGTTTTCGATGTTTGAGGGATTTGTGTTGAATGCTGCAGCATGATTAGTGGCTGAGCATACCAGGGAGTAATCACAACCATCACCCTCAGACTGATGATTGACTGTGAGTCTTTTGAAACTGAGCTCATTGCAACAGTGCTCTAACCTTGTGGCCAATCAAACCTCAAAATGTTTCAGTTCAGTGAGAGATTCAAATTGGCTGCAAGCAGAGATATTGCAATTAACTACCTTTTTCAAAGAAATGCATCCTGCGATTCCCTCCCTCTGTCTGTCTGTCTGTCTGTCTCTCTCCCTCCCTCCCTCCCCACCTCCCGGTGCTCACCAGATGCTGTTTAAATCATAACAGATGTGCCTTCAAAGGTACGCACGCACACGCAGACACACTCGCACTCACAACACAAACACACACGCAATGCACACATGTACGTACATACTGCACACATAGACCTATCTACACACAAGACCAGAACAGCTCCACCTCTGCCGCTCTCTCCCACAGCTCGCCAATCCACGGTGAAATAGTGTCATCAGGAGAAATGTACAAAAGTGACAATAAGTCATTCAACTTCAATTTCAACTTGTTGTCAGAGCCCTCGAGCTGAACTGATAAGAGCAACACTGTGAGCATCCTGACCACACTCCTATGCTGAGACATGAAGAATTGCACTGTCAGGATTTGCTCCTCACCGTGTTTACATCTCTACATACACAGCTCCTCTGTACAGAATAAAGAAAAACAAAAAAACTGCAGATGCTGTAAATCAGAAGCAAAACCAGAAGTTGCTGGAAAGGCTCAGCAGGCCGGGCAGCATCTGTGAAGAGGAATCAGAGTTAACGTTTCGGGTGCTGTGACCCTTCCTCTGTACAGAATGCCTGCCTGTGATTTGTTTGCAGTTTACAGAGTGCAGCCAAACGCTTGCATTTACATCATGCTTTTTTAGTGACTGTGTGTGTTCACAAAGCACCAATTCAGCACTTCGGAATGCCGCAACTCCTGTAATCCCAGCTGTTGATTTACAGAGCCAGCTCCCATGTACGACAATGAAATAAGTGACATGAGACTCTGTCTTGTTACTGACTGACTCTGGGGGATATTTCTTCTTTGCAGTAATGCAATGGGACCCTCCGGATCAGTTTGGGAAGTGCTTGATGTGTCCCCTTTGATGAGTGACAGCACCCCAGACAGTGCAGCACTCCATCAGGGCTGCTCTGGGAGGGAGCTTGCACATCAAGATGGTGTCAGCAGAGAGCAAGGTGAGGTCCAAGCTCCTAACCCAGGCCTCACTTGCTTCCATCTGCTCTCCTTGCTCCTTGTTATTTAACTTTTACTCTATTCTTCTGGTCTCTTTCTTTTTCTTATCCTTCACTTTAAAAGACTTTTCAGCGCCTTCTGCAGGGCGAGAGCGGGCCATGCCCCCGAATATGTGCAGCAGCAAAGGCAAGAGTTGGCTCCGCCCAGCATTGGTAGCACTGTGGATCACTGGGGGGAGAAAGAGCCCAGTGTGGGGGGAGAGTGAGCCCAGTGGTGTAGGGGGAGAGTGAGCCCAATCGAGGGGAGAGTGAGCACAGTGTAGGGGGAGAGTGAGCCCAATCGAGGGGAGAGTGAGCACAGTGTAGGGGGAGAGTGAGCCCAATCGAGGGGAGAGTGAGCACAGTGTAGGGGGAGAGTGAGCCCAATCGAGGGGAGAGTGAGCACAGTGTAGGGGGAGAGTGAGCCCAATCGAGGGGAGAGTGAGCACAGTGTAGGGGGAGAGTGAGCCCAATCGAGGGGAGAGTGAGCACAGTGTAGGGGGAGAGTGAGCCCAATCGAGGGGAGAGTGAGCACAGTGTAGGGGGAGAGTGAGCCCAATCGAGGGGAGAGTGAGCACAGTGTAGGGGGAGAGTGAGCCCAATCGAGGGGAGAGTGAGCACAGTGTAGGGGGAGAGTGAGCCCAATCGAGGGGAGAGTGAGCACAGTGTAGGGGGAGAGTGAGCCCAATCGAGGGGAGAGTGAGCACAGTGTAGGGGGAGAGTGAGCCCAATCGAGGGGAGAGTGAGCACAGTGTAGGGGGAGAGTGAGCCCAATCGAGGGGAGAGTGAGCACAGTGTAGGGGGAGAGTGAGCCCAATCGAGGGGAGAGTGAGCACAGTGTAGGGGGAGAGTGAGCCCAATCGAGGGGAGAGTGAGCACAGTGTAGGGGGAGAGTGAGCCCAATCGAGGGGAGAGTGAGCACAGTGTAGGGGGAGAGTGAGCCCAATCGAGGGGAGAGTGAGCACAGTGTAGGGGGAGAGTGAGCCCAATCGAGGGGAGAGTGAGCACAGTGTAGGGGGAGAGTGAGCCCAATCGAGGGGAGAGTGAGCACAGTGTAGGGGGAGAGTGAGCCCAATCGAGGGGAGAGTGAGCACAGTGTAGGGGGAGAGTGAGCCCAATCGAGGGGAGAGTGAGCACAGTGTAGGGGGAGAGTGAGCCCAATCGAGGGGAGAGTGAGCACAGTGTAGGGGGAGAGTGAGCCCAATCGAGGGGAGAGTGAGCACAGTGTAGGGGGAGAGTGAGCCCAATCGAGGGGAGAGTGAGCACAGTGTAGGGGGAGAGTGAGCCCAATCGAGGGGAGAGTGAGCACAGTGTAGGGGGAGAGTGAGCCCAATCGAGGGGAGAGTGAGCACAGTGTAGGGGGAGAGTGAGCCCAATCGAGGGGAGAGTGAGCACAGTGTAGGGGGAGAGTGAGCCCAATCGAGGGGAGAGTGAGCACAGTGTAGGGGGAGAGTGAGCCCAATCGAGGGGAGAGTGAGCACAGTGTAGGGGGAGAGTGAGCCCAATCGAGGGGAGAGTGAGCACAGTGTAGGGGGAGAGTGAGCCCAATCGAGGGGAGAGTGAGCACAGTGTAGGGGGAGAGTGAGCCCAATCGAGGGGAGAGTGAGCACAGTGTAGGGGGAGAGTGAGCCCAATCGAGGGGAGAGTGAGCACAGTGTAGGGGGAGAGTGAGCCCAATCGAGGGGAGAGTGAGCACAGTGTAGGGGGAGAGTGAGCCCAATCGAGGGGAGAGTGAGCACAGTGTAGGGGGAGAGTGAGCCCAATCGAGGGGAGAGTGAGCACAGTGTAGGGGGAGAGTGAGCCCAATCGAGGGGAGAGTGAGCACAGTGTAGGGGGAGAGTGAGCCCAATCGAGGGGAGAGTGAGCACAGTGTAGGGGGAGAGTGAGCCCAATCGAGGGGAGAGTGAGCACAGTGTAGGGGGAGAGTGAGCCCAATCGAGGGGAGAGTGAGCACAGTGTAGGGGGAGAGTGAGCCCAATCGAGGGGAGAGTGAGCACAGTGTAGGGGGAGAGTGAGCCCAATCGAGGGGAGAGTGAGCACAGTGTAGGGGGAGAGTGAGCCCAATCGAGGGGAGAGTGAGCACAGTGTAGGGGGAGAGTGAGCCCAATCGAGGGGAGAGTGAGCACAGTGTAGGGGGAGAGTGAGCCCAATCGAGGGGAGAGTGAGCACAGTGTAGGGGGAGAGTGAGCCCAATCGAGGGGAGAGTGAGCACAGTGTAGGGGGAGAGTGAGCCCAATCGAGGGGAGAGTGAGCACAGTGTAGGGGGAGAGTGAGCCCAATCGAGGGGAGAGTGAGCACAGTGTAGGGGGAGAGTGAGCCCAATCGAGGGGAGAGTGAGCACAGTGTAGGGGGAGAGTGAGCCCAATCGAGGGGAGAGTGAGCACAGTGTAGGGGGAGAGTGAGCCCAATCGAGGGGAGAGTGAGCACAGTGTAGGGGGAGAGTGAGCCCAATCGAGGGGAGAGTGAGCACAGTGTAGGGGGAGAGTGAGCCCAATCGAGGGGAGAGTGAGCACAGTGTAGGGGGAGAGTGAGCCCAATCGAGGGGAGAGTGAGCACAGTGTAGGGGGAGAGTGAGCCCAATCGAGGGGAGAGTGAGCACAGTGTAGGGGGAGAGTGAGCCCAATCGAGGGGAGAGTGAGCACAGTGTAGGGGGAGAGTGAGCCCAATCGAGGGGAGAGTGAGCACAGTGTAGGGGGAGAGTGAGCCCAATCGAGGGGAGAGTGAGCACAGTGTAGGGGGAGAGTGAGCCCAATCGAGGGGAGAGTGAGCACAGTGTAGGGGGAGAGTGAGCCCAATCGAGGGGAGAGTGAGCACAGTGTAGGGGGAGAGTGAGCCCAATCGAGGGGAGAGTGAGCACAGTGTAGGGGGAGAGTGAGCCCAATCGAGGGGAGAGTGAGCACAGTGTAGGGGGAGAGTGAGCCCAATCGAGGGGAGAGTGAGCACAGTGTAGGGGGAGAGTGAGCCCAATCGAGGGGAGAGTGAGCACAGTGTAGGGGGAGAGTGAGCCCAATCGAGGGGAGAGTGAGCACAGTGTAGGGGGAGAGTGAGCCCAATCGAGGGGAGAGTGAGCACAGTGTAGGGGGAGAGTGAGCCCAATCGAGGGGAGAGTGAGCACAGTGTAGGGGGAGAGTGAGCCCAATCGAGGGGAGAGTGAGCACAGTGTAGGGGGAGAGTGAGCCCAATCGAGGGGAGAGTGAGCACAGTGTAGGGGGAGAGTGAGCCCAATCGAGGGGAGAGTGAGCACAGTGTAGGGGGAGAGTGAGCCCAATCGAGGGGAGAGTGAGCACAGTGTAGGGGGAGAGTGAGCCCAATCGAGGGGAGAGTGAGCACAGTGTAGGGGGAGAGTGAGCCCAATCGAGGGGAGAGTGAGCACAGTGTAGGGGGAGAGTGAGCCCAATCGAGGGGAGAGTGAGCACAGTGTAGGGGGAGAGTGAGCCCAATCGAGGGGAGAGTGAGCACAGTGTAGGGGGAGAGTGAGCCCAATCGAGGGGAGAGTGAGCACAGTGTAGGGGGAGAGTGAGCCCAATCGAGGGGAGAGTGAGCACAGTGTAGGGGGAGAGTGAGCCCAATCGAGGGGAGAGTGAGCACAGTGTAGGGGGAGAGTGAGCCCAATCGAGGGGAGAGTGAGCACAGTGTAGGGGGAGAGTGAGCCCAATCGAGGGGAGAGTGAGCACAGTGTAGGGGGAGAGTGAGCCCAATCGAGGGGAGAGTGAGCACAGTGTAGGGGGAGAGTGAGCCCAATCGAGGGGAGAGTGAGCACAGTGTAGGGGGAGAGTGAGCCCAATCGAGGGGAGAGTGAGCACAGTGTAGGGGGAGAGTGAGCCCAATCGAGGGGAGAGTGAGCACAGTGTAGGGGGAGAGTGAGCCCAATCGAGGGGAGAGTGAGCACAGTGTAGGGGGAGAGTGAGCCCAATCGAGGGGAGAGTGAGCACAGTGTAGGGGGAGAGTGAGCCCAATCGAGGGGAGAGTGAGCACAGTGTAGGGGGAGAGTGAGCCCAATCGAGGGGAGAGTGAGCACAGTGTAGGGGGAGAGTGAGCCCAATCGAGGGGAGAGTGAGCACAGTGTAGGGGGAGAGTGAGCCCAATCGAGGGGAGAGTGAGCACAGTGTAGGGGGAGAGTGAGCCCAATCGAGGGGAGAGTGAGCACAGTGTAGGGGGAGAGTGAGCCCAATCGAGGGGAGAGTGAGCACAGTGTAGGGGGAGAGTGAGCCCAATCGAGGGGAGAGTGAGCACAGTGTAGGGGGAGAGTGAGCCCAATCGAGGGGAGAGTGAGCACAGTGTAGGGGGAGAGTGAGCCCAATCGAGGGGAGAGTGAGCACAGTGTAGGGGGAGAGTGAGCCCAATCGAGGGGAGAGTGAGCACAGTGTAGGGGGAGAGTGAGCCCAATCGAGGGGAGAGTGAGCACAGTGTAGGGGGAGAGTGAGCCCAATCGAGGGGAGAGTGAGCACAGTGTAGGGGGAGAGTGAGCCCAATCGAGGGGAGAGTGAGCACAGTGTAGGGGGAGAGTGAGCCCAATCGAGGGGAGAGTGAGCACAGTGTAGGGGGAGAGTGAGCCCAATCGAGGGGAGAGTGAGCACAGTGTAGGGGGAGAGTGAGCCCAATCGAGGGGAGAGTGAGCACAGTGTAGGGGGAGAGTGAGCCCAATCGAGGGGAGAGTGAGCACAGTGTAGGGGGAGAGTGAGCCCAATCGAGGGGAGAGTGAGCACAGTGTAGGGGGAGAGTGAGCCCAATCGAGGGGAGAGTGAGCACAGTGTAGGGGGAGAGTGAGCCCAATCGAGGGGAGAGTGAGCACAGTGTAGGGGGAGAGTGAGCCCAATCGAGGGGAGAGTGAGCACAGTGTAGGGGGAGAGTGAGCCCAATCGAGGGGAGAGTGAGCACAGTGTAGGGGGAGAGTGAGCCCAATCGAGGGGAGAGTGAGCACAGTGTAGGGGGAGAGTGAGCCCAATCGAGGGGAGAGTGAGCACAGTGTAGGGGGAGAGTGAGCCCAATCGAGGGGAGAGTGAGCACAGTGTAGGGGGAGAGTGAGCCCAATCGAGGGGAGAGTGAGCACAGTGTAGGGGGAGAGTGAGCCCAATCGAGGGGAGAGTGAGCACAGTGTAGGGGGAGAGTGAGCCCAATCGAGGGGAGAGTGAGCACAGTGTAGGGGGAGAGTGAGCCCAATCGAGGGGAGAGTGAGCACAGTGTAGGGGGAGAGTGAGCCCAATCGAGGGGAGAGTGAGCACAGTGTAGGGGGAGAGTGAGCCCAATCGAGGGGAGAGTGAGCACAGTGTAGGGGGAGAGTGAGCCCAATCGAGGGGAGAGTGAGCACAGTGTAGGGGGAGAGTGAGCCCAATCGAGGGGAGAGTGAGCACAGTGTAGGGGGAGAGTGAGCCCAATCGAGGGGAGAGTGAGCACAGTGTAGGGGGAGAGTGAGCCCAATCGAGGGGAGAGTGAGCACAGTGTAGGGGGAGAGTGAGCCCAATCGAGGGGAGAGTGAGCACAGTGTAGGGGGAGAGTGAGCCCAATCGAGGGGAGAGTGAGCACAGTGTAGGGGGAGAGTGAGCCCAATCGAGGGGAGAGTGAGCACAGTGTAGGGGGAGAGTGAGCCCAATCGAGGGGAGAGTGAGCACAGTGTAGGGGGAGAGTGAGCCCAATCGAGGGGAGAGTGAGCACAGTGTAGGGGGAGAGTGAGCCCAATCGAGGGGAGAGTGAGCACAGTGTAGGGGGAGAGTGAGCCCAATCGAGGGGAGAGTGAGCACAGTGTAGGGGGAGAGTGAGCCCAATCGAGGGGAGAGTGAGCACAGTGTAGGGGGAGAGTGAGCCCAATCGAGGGGAGAGTGAGCACAGTGTAGGGGGAGAGTGAGCCCAATCGAGGGGAGAGTGAGCACAGTGTAGGGGGAGAGTGAGCCCAATCGAGGGGAGAGTGAGCACAGTGTAGGGGGAGAGTGAGCCCAATCGAGGGGAGAGTGAGCACAGTGTAGGGGGAGAGTGAGCCCAATCGAGGGGAGAGTGAGCACAGTGTAGGGGGAGAGTGAGCCCAATCGAGGGGAGAGTGAGCACAGTGTAGGGGGAGAGTGAGCCCAATCGAGGGGAGAGTGAGCACAGTGTAGGGGGAGAGTGAGCCCAATCGAGGGGAGAGTGAGCACAGTGTAGGGGGAGAGTGAGCCCAATCGAGGGGAGAGTGAGCACAGTGTAGGGGGAGAGTGAGCCCAATCGAGGGGAGAGTGAGCACAGTGTAGGGGGAGAGTGAGCCCAATCGAGGGGAGAGTGAGCACAGTGTAGGGGGAGAGTGAGCCCAATCGAGGGGAGAGTGAGCACAGTGTAGGGGGAGAGTGAGCCCAATCGAGGGGAGAGTGAGCACAGTGTAGGGGGAGAGTGAGCCCAATCGAGGGGAGAGTGAGCACAGTGTAGGGGGAGAGTGAGCCCAATCGAGGGGAGAGTGAGCACAGTGTAGGGGGAGAGTGAGCCCAATCGAGGGGAGAGTGAGCACAGTGTAGGGGGAGAGTGAGCCCAATCGAGGGGAGAGTGAGCACAGTGTAGGGGGAGAGTGAGCCCAATCGAGGGGAGAGTGAGCACAGTGTAGGGGGAGAGTGAGCCCAATCGAGGGGAGAGTGAGCACAGTGTAGGGGGAGAGTGAGCCCAATCGAGGGGAGAGTGAGCACAGTGTAGGGGGAGAGTGAGCCCAATCGAGGGGAGAGTGAGCACAGTGTAGGGGGAGAGTGAGCCCAATCGAGGGGAGAGTGAGCACAGTGTAGGGGGAGAGTGAGCCCAATCGAGGGGAGAGTGAGCACAGTGTAGGGGGAGAGTGAGCCCAATCGAGGGGAGAGTGAGCACAGTGTAGGGGGAGAGTGAGCCCAATCGAGGGGAGAGTGAGCACAGTGTAGGGGGAGAGTGAGCCCAATCGAGGGGAGAGTGAGCACAGTGTAGGGGGAGAGTGAGCCCAATCGAGGGGAGAGTGAGCACAGTGTAGGGGGAGAGTGAGCCCAATCGAGGGGAGAGTGAGCACAGTGTAGGGGGAGAGTGAGCCCAATCGAGGGGAGAGTGAGCACAGTGTAGGGGGAGAGTGAGCCCAATCGAGGGGAGAGTGAGCACAGTGTAGGGGGAGAGTGAGCCCAATCGAGGGGAGAGTGAGCACAGTGTAGGGGGAGAGTGAGCCCAATCGAGGGGAGAGTGAGCACAGTGTAGGGGGAGAGTGAGCCCAATCGAGGGGAGAGTGAGCACAGTGTAGGGGGAGAGTGAGCCCAATCGAGGGGAGAGTGAGCACAGTGTAGGGGGAGAGTGAGCCCAATCGAGGGGAGAGTGAGCACAGTGTAGGGGGAGAGTGAGCCCAATCGAGGGGAGAGTGAGCACAGTGTAGGGGGAGAGTGAGCCCAATCGAGGGGAGAGTGAGCACAGTGTAGGGGGAGAGTGAGCCCAATCGAGGGGAGAGTGAGCACAGTGTAGGGGGAGAGTGAGCCCAATCGAGGGGAGAGTGAGCACAGTGTAGGGGGAGAGTGAGCCCAATCGAGGGGAGAGTGAGCACAGTGTAGGGGGAGAGTGAGCCCAATCGAGGGGAGAGTGAGCACAGTGTAGGGGGAGAGTGAGCCCAATCGAGGGGAGAGTGAGCACAGTGTAGGGGGAGAGTGAGCCCAATCGAGGGGAGAGTGAGCACAGTGTAGGGGGAGAGTGAGCCCAATCGAGGGGAGAGTGAGCACAGTGTAGGGGGAGAGTGAGCCCAATCGAGGGGAGAGTGAGCACAGTGTAGGGGGAGAGTGAGCCCAATCGAGGGGAGAGTGAGCACAGTGTAGGGGGAGAGTGAGCCCAATCGAGGGGAGAGTGAGCACAGTGTAGGGGGAGAGTGAGCCCAATCGAGGGGAGAGTGAGCACAGTGTAGGGGGAGAGTGAGCCCAATCGAGGGGAGAGTGAGCACAGTGTAGGGGGAGAGTGAGCCCAATCGAGGGGAGAGTGAGCACAGTGTAGGGGGAGAGTGAGCCCAATCGAGGGGAGAGTGAGCACAGTGTAGGGGGAGAGTGAGCCCAATCGAGGGGAGAGTGAGCACAGTGTAGGGGGAGAGTGAGCCCAATCGAGGGGAGAGTGAGCACAGTGTAGGGGGAGAGTGAGCCCAATCGAGGGGAGAGTGAGCACAGTGTAGGGGGAGAGTGAGCCCAATCGAGGGGAGAGTGAGCACAGTGTAGGGGGAGAGTGAGCCCAATCGAGGGGAGAGTGAGCACAGTGTAGGGGGAGAGTGAGCCCAATCGAGGGGAGAGTGAGCACAGTGTAGGGGGAGAGTGAGCCCAATCGAGGGGAGAGTGAGCACAGTGTAGGGGGAGAGTGAGCCCAATCGAGGGGAGAGTGAGCACAGTGTAGGGGGAGAGTGAGCCCAATCGAGGGGAGAGTGAGCACAGTGTAGGGGGAGAGTGAGCCCAATCGAGGGGAGAGTGAGCACAGTGTAGGGGGAGAGTGAGCCCAATCGAGGGGAGAGTGAGCACAGTGTAGGGGGAGAGTGAGCCCAATCGAGGGGAGAGTGAGCACAGTGTAGGGGGAGAGTGAGCCCAATCGAGGGGAGAGTGAGCACAGTGTAGGGGGAGAGTGAGCCCAATCGAGGGGAGAGTGAGCACAGTGTAGGGGGAGAGTGAGCCCAATCGAGGGGAGAGTGAGCACAGTGTAGGGGGAGAGTGAGCCCAATCGAGGGGAGAGTGAGCACAGTGTAGGGGGAGAGTGAGCCCAATCGAGGGGAGAGTGAGCACAGTGTAGGGGGAGAGTGAGCCCAATCGAGGGGAGAGTGAGCACAGTGTAGGGGGAGAGTGAGCCCAATCGAGGGGAGAGTGAGCACAGTGTAGGGGGAGAGTGAGCCCAATCGAGGGGAGAGTGAGCACAGTGTAGGGGGAGAGTGAGCCCAATCGAGGGGAGAGTGAGCACAGTGTAGGGGGAGAGTGAGCCCAATCGAGGGGAGAGTGAGCACAGTGTAGGGGGAGAGTGAGCCCAATCGAGGGGAGAGTGAGCACAGTGTAGGGGGAGAGTGAGCCCAATCGAGGGGAGAGTGAGCACAGTGTAGGGGGAGAGTGAGCCCAATCGAGGGGAGAGTGAGCACAGTGTAGGGGGAGAGTGAGCCCAATCGAGGGGAGAGTGAGCACAGTGTAGGGGGAGAGTGAGCCCAATCGAGGGGAGAGTGAGCACAGTGTAGGGGGAGAGTGAGCCCAATCGAGGGGAGAGTGAGCACAGTGTAGGGGGAGAGTGAGCCCAATCGAGGGGAGAGTGAGCACAGTGTAGGGGGAGAGTGAGCCCAATCGAGGGGAGAGTGAGCACAGTGTAGGGGGAGAGTGAGCCCAATCGAGGGGAGAGTGAGCACAGTGTAGGGGGAGAGTGAGCCCAATCGAGGGGAGAGTGAGCACAGTGTAGGGGGAGAGTGAGCCCAATCGAGGGGAGAGTGAGCACAGTGTAGGGGGAGAGTGAGCCCAATCGAGGGGAGAGTGAGCACAGTGTAGGGGGAGAGTGAGCCCAATCGAGGGGAGAGTGAGCACAGTGTAGGGGGAGAGTGAGCCCAATCGAGGGGAGAGTGAGCACAGTGTAGGGGGAGAGTGAGCCCAATCGAGGGGAGAGTGAGCACAGTGTAGGGGGAGAGTGAGCCCAATCGAGGGGAGAGTGAGCACAGTGTAGGGGGAGAGTGAGCCCAATCGAGGGGAGAGTGAGCACAGTGTAGGGGGAGAGTGAGCCCAATCGAGGGGAGAGTGAGCACAGTGTAGGGGGAGAGTGAGCCCAATCGAGGGGAGAGTGAGCACAGTGTAGGGGGAGAGTGAGCCCAATCGAGGGGAGAGTGAGCACAGTGTAGGGGGAGAGTGAGCCCAATCGAGGGGAGAGTGAGCACAGTGTAGGGGGAGAGTGAGCCCAATCGAGGGGAGAGTGAGCACAGTGTAGGGGGAGAGTGAGCCCAATCGAGGGGAGAGTGAGCACAGTGTAGGGGGAGAGTGAGCCCAATCGAGGGGAGAGTGAGCACAGTGTAGGGGGAGAGTGAGCCCAATCGAGGGGAGAGTGAGCACAGTGTAGGGGGAGAGTGAGCCCAATCGAGGGGAGAGTGAGCACAGTGTAGGGGGAGAGTGAGCCCAATCGAGGGGAGAGTGAGCACAGTGTAGGGGGAGAGTGAGCCCAATCGAGGGGAGAGTGAGCACAGTGTAGGGGGAGAGTGAGCCCAATCGAGGGGAGAGTGAGCACAGTGTAGGGGGAGAGTGAGCCCAATCGAGGGGAGAGTGAGCACAGTGTAGGGGGAGAGTGAGCCCAATCGAGGGGAGAGTGAGCACAGTGTAGGGGGAGAGTGAGCCCAATCGAGGGGAGAGTGAGCACAGTGTAGGGGGAGAGTGAGCCCAATCGAGGGGAGAGTGAGCACAGTGTAGGGGGAGAGTGAGCCCAATCGAGGGGAGAGTGAGCACAGTGTAGGGGGAGAGTGAGCCCAATCGAGGGGAGAGTGAGCACAGTGTAGGGGGAGAGTGAGCCCAATCGAGGGGAGAGTGAGCACAGTGTAGGGGGAGAGTGAGCCCAATCGAGGGGAGAGTGAGCACAGTGTAGGGGGAGAGTGAGCCCAATCGAGGGGAGAGTGAGCACAGTGTAGGGGGAGAGTGAGCCCAATCGAGGGGAGAGTGAGCACAGTGTAGGGGGAGAGTGAGCCCAATCGAGGGGAGAGTGAGCACAGTGTAGGGGGAGAGTGAGCCCAATCGAGGGGAGAGTGAGCACAGTGTAGGGGGAGAGTGAGCCCAATCGAGGGGAGAGTGAGCACAGTGTAGGGGGAGAGTGAGCCCAATCGAGGGGAGAGTGAGCACAGTGTAGGGGGAGAGTGAGCCCAATCGAGGGGAGAGTGAGCACAGTGTAGGGGGAGAGTGAGCCCAATCGAGGGGAGAGTGAGCACAGTGTAGGGGGAGAGTGAGCCCAATCGAGGGGAGAGTGAGCACAGTGTAGGGGGAGAGTGAGCCCAATCGAGGGGAGAGTGAGCACAGTGTAGGGGGAGAGTGAGCCCAATCGAGGGGAGAGTGAGCACAGTGTAGGGGGAGAGTGAGCCCAATCGAGGGGAGAGTGAGCACAGTGTAGGGGGAGAGTGAGCCCAATCGAGGGGAGAGTGAGCACAGTGTAGGGGGAGAGTGAGCCCAATCGAGGGGAGAGTGAGCACAGTGTAGGGGGAGAGTGAGCCCAATCGAGGGGAGAGTGAGCACAGTGTAGGGGGAGAGTGAGCCCAATCGAGGGGAGAGTGAGCACAGTGTAGGGGGAGAGTGAGCCCAATCGAGGGGAGAGTGAGCACAGTGTAGGGGGAGAGTGAGCCCAATCGAGGGGAGAGTGAGCACAGTGTAGGGGGAGAGTGAGCCCAATCGAGGGGAGAGTGAGCACAGTGTAGGGGGAGAGTGAGCCCAATCGAGGGGAGAGTGAGCACAGTGTAGGGGGAGAGTGAGCCCAATCGAGGGGAGAGTGAGCACAGTGTAGGGGGAGAGTGAGCCCAATCGAGGGGAGAGTGAGCACAGTGTAGGGGGAGAGTGAGCCCAATCGAGGGGAGAGTGAGCACAGTGTAGGGGGAGAGTGAGCCCAATCGAGGGGAGAGTGAGCACAGTGTAGGGGGAGAGTGAGCCCAATCGAGGGGAGAGTGAGCACAGTGTAGGGGGAGAGTGAGCCCAATCGAGGGGAGAGTGAGCACAGTGTAGGGGGAGAGTGAGCCCAATCGAGGGGAGAGTGAGCACAGTGTAGGGGGAGAGTGAGCCCAATCGAGGGGAGAGTGAGCACAGTGTAGGGGGAGAGTGAGCCCAATCGAGGGGAGAGTGAGCACAGTGTAGGGGGAGAGTGAGCCCAATCGAGGGGAGAGTGAGCACAGTGTAGGGGGAGAGTGAGCCCAATCGAGGGGAGAGTGAGCACAGTGTAGGGGGAGAGTGAGCCCAATCGAGGGGAGAGTGAGCACAGTGTAGGGGGAGAGTGAGCCCAATCGAGGGGAGAGTGAGCACAGTGTAGGGGGAGAGTGAGCCCAATCGAGGGGAGAGTGAGCACAGTGTAGGGGGAGAGTGAGCCCAATCGAGGGGAGAGTGAGCACAGTGTAGGGGGAGAGTGAGCCCAATCGAGGGGAGAGTGAGCACAGTGTAGGGGGAGAGTGAGCCCAATCGAGGGGAGAGTGAGCACAGTGTAGGGGGAGAGTGAGCCCAATCGAGGGGAGAGTGAGCACAGTGTAGGGGGAGAGTGAGCCCAATCGAGGGGAGAGTGAGCACAGTGTAGGGGGAGAGTGAGCCCAATCGAGGGGAGAGTGAGCACAGTGTAGGGGGAGAGTGAGCCCAATCGAGGGGAGAGTGAGCACAGTGTAGGGGGAGAGTGAGCCCAATCGAGGGGAGAGTGAGCACAGTGTAGGGGGAGAGTGAGCCCAATCGAGGGGAGAGTGAGCACAGTGTAGGGGGAGAGTGAGCCCAATCGAGGGGAGAGTGAGCACAGTGTAGGGGGAGAGTGAGCCCAATCGAGGGGAGAGTGAGCACAGTGTAGGGGGAGAGTGAGCCCAATCGAGGGGAGAGTGAGCACAGTGTAGGGGGAGAGTGAGCCCAATCGAGGGGAGAGTGAGCACAGTGTAGGGGGAGAGTGAGCCCAATCGAGGGGAGAGTGAGCACAGTGTAGGGGGAGAGTGAGCCCAATCGAGGGGAGAGTGAGCACAGTGTAGGGGGAGAGTGAGCCCAATCGAGGGGAGAGTGAGCACAGTGTAGGGGGAGAGTGAGCCCAATCGAGGGGAGAGTGAGCACAGTGTAGGGGGAGAGTGAGCCCAATCGAGGGGAGAGTGAGCACAGTGTAGGGGGAGAGTGAGCCCAATCGAGGGGAGAGTGAGCACAGTGTAGGGGGAGAGTGAGCCCAATCGAGGGGAGAGTGAGCACAGTGTAGGGGGAGAGTGAGCCCAATCGAGGGGAGAGTGAGCACAGTGTAGGGGGAGAGTGAGCCCAATCGAGGGGAGAGTGAGCACAGTGTAGGGGGAGAGTGAGCCCAATCGAGGGGAGAGTGAGCACAGTGTAGGGGGAGAGTGAGCCCAATCGAGGGGAGAGTGAGCACAGTGTAGGGGGAGAGTGAGCCCAATCGAGGGGAGAGTGAGCACAGTGTAGGGGGAGAGTGAGCCCAATCGAGGGGAGAGTGAGCACAGTGTAGGGGGAGAGTGAGCCCAATCGAGGGGAGAGTGAGCACAGTGTAGGGGGAGAGTGAGCCCAATCGAGGGGAGAGTGAGCACAGTGTAGGGGGAGAGTGAGCCCAATCGAGGGGAGAGTGAGCACAGTGTAGGGGGAGAGTGAGCCCAATCGAGGGGAGAGTGAGCACAGTGTAGGGGGAGAGTGAGCCCAATCGAGGGGAGAGTGAGCACAGTGTAGGGGGAGAGTGAGCCCAATCGAGGGGAGAGTGAGCACAGTGTAGGGGGAGAGTGAGCCCAATCGAGGGGAGAGTGAGCACAGTGTAGGGGGAGAGTGAGCCCAATCGAGGGGAGAGTGAGCACAGTGTAGGGGGAGAGTGAGCCCAATCGAGGGGAGAGTGAGCACAGTGTAGGGGGAGAGTGAGCCCAATCGAGGGGAGAGTGAGCACAGTGTAGGGGGAGAGTGAGCCCAATCGAGGGGAGAGTGAGCACAGTGTAGGGGGAGAGTGAGCCCAATCGAGGGGAGAGTGAGCACAGTGTAGGGGGAGAGTGAGCCCAATCGAGGGGAGAGTGAGCACAGTGTAGGGGGAGAGTGAGCCCAATCGAGGGGAGAGTGAGCACAGTGTAGGGGGAGAGTGAGCCCAATCGAGGGGAGAGTGAGCACAGTGTAGGGGGAGAGTGAGCCCAATCGAGGGGAGAGTGAGCACAGTGTAGGGGGAGAGTGAGCCCAATCGAGGGGAGAGTGAGCACAGTGTAGGGGGAGAGTGAGCCCAATCGAGGGGAGAGTGAGCACAGTGTAGGGGGAGAGTGAGCCCAATCGAGGGGAGAGTGAGCACAGTGTAGGGGGAGAGTGAGCCCAATCGAGGGGAGAGTGAGCACAGTGTAGGGGGAGAGTGAGCCCAATCGAGGGGAGAGTGAGCACAGTGTAGGGGGAGAGTGAGCCCAATCGAGGGGAGAGTGAGCACAGTGTAGGGGGAGAGTGAGCCCAATCGAGGGGAGAGTGAGCACAGTGTAGGGGGAGAGTGAGCCCAATCGAGGGGAGAGTGAGCACAGTGTAGGGGGAGAGTGAGCCCAATCGAGGGGAGAGTGAGCACAGTGTAGGGGGAGAGTGAGCCCAATCGAGGGGAGAGTGAGCACAGTGTAGGGGGAGAGTGAGCCCAATCGAGGGGAGAGTGAGCACAGTGTAGGGGGAGAGTGAGCCCAATCGAGGGGAGAGTGAGCACAGTGTAGGGGGAGAGTGAGCCCAATCGAGGGGAGAGTGAGCACAGTGTAGGGGGAGAGTGAGCCCAATCGAGGGGAGAGTGAGCACAGTGTAGGGGGAGAGTGAGCCCAATCGAGGGGAGAGTGAGCACAGTGTAGGGGGAGAGTGAGCCCAATCGAGGGGAGAGTGAGCACAGTGTAGGGGGAGAGTGAGCCCAATCGAGGGGAGAGTGAGCACAGTGTAGGGGGAGAGTGAGCCCAATCGAGGGGAGAGTGAGCACAGTGTAGGGGGAGAGTGAGCCCAATCGAGGGGAGAGTGAGCACAGTGTAGGGGGAGAGTGAGCCCAATCGAGGGGAGAGTGAGCACAGTGTAGGGGGAGAGTGAGCCCAATCGAGGGGAGAGTGAGCACAGTGTAGGGGGAGAGTGAGCCCAATCGAGGGGAGAGTGAGCACAGTGTAGGGGGAGAGTGAGCCCAATCGAGGGGAGAGTGAGCACAGTGTAGGGGGAGAGTGAGCCCAATCGAGGGGAGAGTGAGCACAGTGTAGGGGGAGAGTGAGCCCAATCGAGGGGAGAGTGAGCACAGTGTAGGGGGAGAGTGAGCCCAATCGAGGGGAGAGTGAGCACAGTGTAGGGGGAGAGTGAGCCCAATCGAGGGGAGAGTGAGCACAGTGTAGGGGGAGAGTGAGCCCAATCGAGGGGAGAGTGAGCACAGTGTAGGGGGAGAGTGAGCCCAATCGAGGGGAGAGTGAGCACAGTGTAGGGGGAGAGTGAGCCCAATCGAGGGGAGAGTGAGCACAGTGTAGGGGGAGAGTGAGCCCAATCGAGGGGAGAGTGAGCACAGTGTAGGGGGAGAGTGAGCCCAATCGAGGGGAGAGTGAGCACAGTGTAGGGGGAGAGTGAGCCCAATCGAGGGGAGAGTGAGCACAGTGTAGGGGGAGAGTGAGCCCAATCGAGGGGAGAGTGAGCACAGTGTAGGGGGAGAGTGAGCCCAATCGAGGGGAGAGTGAGCACAGTGTAGGGGGAGAGTGAGCCCAATCGAGGGGAGAGTGAGCACAGTGTAGGGGGAGAGTGAGCCCAATCGAGGGGAGAGTGAGCACAGTGTAGGGGGAGAGTGAGCCCAATCGAGGGGAGAGTGAGCACAGTGTAGGGGGAGAGTGAGCCCAATCGAGGGGAGAGTGAGCACAGTGTAGGGGGAGAGTGAGCCCAATCGAGGGGAGAGTGAGCACAGTGTAGGGGGAGAGTGAGCCCAATCGAGGGGAGAGTGAGCACAGTGTAGGGGGAGAGTGAGCCCAATCGAGGGGAGAGTGAGCACAGTGTAGGGGGAGAGTGAGCCCAATCGAGGGGAGAGTGAGCACAGTGTAGGGGGAGAGTGAGCCCAATCGAGGGGAGAGTGAGCACAGTGTAGGGGGAGAGTGAGCCCAATCGAGGGGAGAGTGAGCACAGTGTAGGGGGAGAGTGAGCCCAATCGAGGGGAGAGTGAGCACAGTGTAGGGGGAGAGTGAGCCCAATCGAGGGGAGAGTGAGCACAGTGTAGGGGGAGAGTGAGCCCAATCGAGGGGAGAGTGAGCACAGTGTAGGGGGAGAGTGAGCCCAATCGAGGGGAGAGTGAGCACAGTGTAGGGGGAGAGTGAGCCCAATCGAGGGGAGAGTGAGCACAGTGTAGGGGGAGAGTGAGCCCAATCGAGGGGAGAGTGAGCACAGTGTAGGGGGAGAGTGAGCCCAATCGAGGGGAGAGTGAGCACAGTGTAGGGGGAGAGTGAGCCCAATCGAGGGGAGAGTGAGCACAGTGTAGGGGGAGAGTGAGCCCAATCGAGGGGAGAGTGAGCACAGTGTAGGGGGAGAGTGAGCCCAATCGAGGGGAGAGTGAGCACAGTGTAGGGGGAGAGTGAGCCCAATCGAGGGGAGAGTGAGCACAGTGTAGGGGGAGAGTGAGCCCAATCGAGGGGAGAGTGAGCACAGTGTAGGGGGAGAGTGAGCCCAATCGAGGGGAGAGTGAGCACAGTGTAGGGGGAGAGTGAGCCCAATCGAGGGGAGAGTGAGCACAGTGTAGGGGGAGAGTGAGCCCAATCGAGGGGAGAGTGAGCACAGTGTAGGGGGAGAGTGAGCCCAATCGAGGGGAGAGTGAGCACAGTGTAGGGGGAGAGTGAGCCCAATCGAGGGGAGAGTGAGCACAGTGTAGGGGGAGAGTGAGCCCAATCGAGGGGAGAGTGAGCACAGTGTAGGGGGAGAGTGAGCCCAATCGAGGGGAGAGTGAGCACAGTGTAGGGGGAGAGTGAGCCCAATCGAGGGGAGAGTGAGCACAGTGTAGGGGGAGAGTGAGCCCAATCGAGGGGAGAGTGAGCACAGTGTAGGGGGAGAGTGAGCCCAATCGAGGGGAGAGTGAGCACAGTGTAGGGGGAGAGTGAGCCCAATCGAGGGGAGAGTGAGCACAGTGTAGGGGGAGAGTGAGCCCAATCGAGGGGAGAGTGAGCACAGTGTAGGGGGAGAGTGAGCCCAATCGAGGGGAGAGTGAGCACAGTGTAGGGGGAGAGTGAGCCCAATCGAGGGGAGAGTGAGCACAGTGTAGGGGGAGAGTGAGCCCAATCGAGGGGAGAGTGAGCACAGTGTAGGGGGAGAGTGAGCCCAATCGAGGGGAGAGTGAGCACAGTGTAGGGGGAGAGTGAGCCCAATCGAGGGGAGAGTGAGCACAGTGTAGGGGGAGAGTGAGCCCAATCGAGGGGAGAGTGAGCACAGTGTAGGGGGAGAGTGAGCCCAATCGAGGGGAGAGTGAGCACAGTGTAGGGGGAGAGTGAGCCCAATCGAGGGGAGAGTGAGCACAGTGTAGGGGGAGAGTGAGCCCAATCGAGGGGAGAGTGAGCACAGTGTAGGGGGAGAGTGAGCCCAATCGAGGGGAGAGTGAGCACAGTGTAGGGGGAGAGTGAGCCCAATCGAGGGGAGAGTGAGCACAGTGTAGGGGGAGAGTGAGCCCAATCGAGGGGAGAGTGAGCACAGTGTAGGGGGAGAGTGAGCCCAATCGAGGGGAGAGTGAGCACAGTGTAGGGGGAGAGTGAGCCCAATCGAGGGGAGAGTGAGCACAGTGTAGGGGGAGAGTGAGCCCAATCGAGGGGAGAGTGAGCACAGTGTAGGGGGAGAGTGAGCCCAATCGAGGGGAGAGTGAGCACAGTGTAGGGGGAGAGTGAGCCCAATCGAGGGGAGAGTGAGCACAGTGTAGGGGGAGAGTGAGCCCAATCGAGGGGAGAGTGAGCACAGTGTAGGGGGAGAGTGAGCCCAATCGAGGGGAGAGTGAGCACAGTGTAGGGGGAGAGTGAGCCCAATCGAGGGGAGAGTGAGCACAGTGTAGGGGGAGAGTGAGCCCAATCGAGGGGAGAGTGAGCACAGTGTAGGGGGAGAGTGAGCCCAATCGAGGGGAGAGTGAGCACAGTGTAGGGGGAGAGTGAGCCCAATCGAGGGGAGAGTGAGCACAGTGTAGGGGGAGAGTGAGCCCAATCGAGGGGAGAGTGAGCACAGTGTAGGGGGAGAGTGAGCCCAATCGAGGGGAGAGTGAGCACAGTGTAGGGGGAGAGTGAGCCCAATCGAGGGGAGAGTGAGCACAGTGTAGGGGGAGAGTGAGCCCAATCGAGGGGAGAGTGAGCACAGTGTAGGGGGAGAGTGAGCCCAATCGAGGGGAGAGTGAGCACAGTGTAGGGGGAGAGTGAGCCCAATCGAGGGGAGAGTGAGCACAGTGTAGGGGGAGAGTGAGCCCAATCGAGGGGAGAGTGAGCACAGTGTAGGGGGAGAGTGAGCCCAATCGAGGGGAGAGTGAGCACAGTGTAGGGGGAGAGTGAGCCCAATCGAGGGGAGAGTGAGCACAGTGTAGGGGGAGAGTGAGCCCAATCGAGGGGAGAGTGAGCACAGTGTAGGGGGAGAGTGAGCCCAATCGAGGGGAGAGTGAGCACAGTGTAGGGGGAGAGTGAGCCCAATCGAGGGGAGAGTGAGCACAGTGTAGGGGGAGAGTGAGCCCAATCGAGGGGAGAGTGAGCACAGTGTAGGGGGAGAGTGAGCCCAATCGAGGGGAGAGTGAGCACAGTGTAGGGGGAGAGTGAGCCCAATCGAGGGGAGAGTGAGCACAGTGTAGGGGGAGAGTGAGCCCAATCGAGGGGAGAGTGAGCACAGTGTAGGGGGAGAGTGAGCCCAATCGAGGGGAGAGTGAGCACAGTGTAGGGGGAGAGTGAGCCCAATCGAGGGGAGAGTGAGCACAGTGTAGGGGGAGAGTGAGCCCAATCGAGGGGAGAGTGAGCACAGTGTAGGGGGAGAGTGAGCCCAATCGAGGGGAGAGTGAGCACAGTGTAGGGGGAGAGTGAGCCCAATCGAGGGGAGAGTGAGCACAGTGTAGGGGGAGAGTGAGCCCAATCGAGGGGAGAGTGAGCACAGTGTAGGGGGAGAGTGAGCCCAATCGAGGGGAGAGTGAGCACAGTGTAGGGGGAGAGTGAGCCCAATCGAGGGGAGAGTGAGCACAGTGTAGGGGGAGAGTGAGCCCAATCGAGGGGAGAGTGAGCACAGTGTAGGGGGAGAGTGAGCCCAATCGAGGGGAGAGTGAGCACAGTGTAGGGGGAGAGTGAGCCCAATCGAGGGGAGAGTGAGCACAGTGTAGGGGGAGAGTGAGCCCAATCGAGGGGAGAGTGAGCACAGTGTAGGGGGAGAGTGAGCCCAATCGAGGGGAGAGTGAGCACAGTGTAGGGGGAGAGTGAGCCCAATCGAGGGGAGAGTGAGCACAGTGTAGGGGGAGAGTGAGCCCAATCGAGGGGAGAGTGAGCACAGTGTAGGGGGAGAGTGAGCCCAATCGAGGGGAGAGTGAGCACAGTGTAGGGGGAGAGTGAGCCCAATCGAGGGGAGAGTGAGCACAGTGTAGGGGGAGAGTGAGCCCAATCGAGGGGAGAGTGAGCACAGTGTAGGGGGAGAGTGAGCCCAATCGAGGGGAGAGTGAGCACAGTGTAGGGGGAGAGTGAGCCCAATCGAGGGGAGAGTGAGCACAGTGTAGGGGGAGAGTGAGCCCAATCGAGGGGAGAGTGAGCACAGTGTAGGGGGAGAGTGAGCCCAATCGAGGGGAGAGTGAGCACAGTGTAGGGGGAGAGTGAGCCCAATCGAGGGGAGAGTGAGCACAGTGTAGGGGGAGAGTGAGCCCAATCGAGGGGAGAGTGAGCACAGTGTAGGGGGAGAGTGAGCCCAATCGAGGGGAGAGTGAGCACAGTGTAGGGGGAGAGTGAGCCCAATCGAGGGGAGAGTGAGCACAGTGTAGGGGGAGAGTGAGCCCAATCGAGGGGAGAGTGAGCACAGTGTAGGGGGAGAGTGAGCCCAATCGAGGGGAGAGTGAGCACAGTGTAGGGGGAGAGTGAGCCCAATCGAGGGGAGAGTGAGCACAGTGTAGGGGGAGAGTGAGCCCAATCGAGGGGAGAGTGAGCACAGTGTAGGGGGAGAGTGAGCCCAATCGAGGGGAGAGTGAGCACAGTGTAGGGGGAGAGTGAGCCCAATCGAGGGGAGAGTGAGCACAGTGTAGGGGGAGAGTGAGCCCAATCGAGGGGAGAGTGAGCACAGTGTAGGGGGAGAGTGAGCCCAATCGAGGGGAGAGTGAGCACAGTGTAGGGGGAGAGTGAGCCCAATCGAGGGGAGAGTGAGCACAGTGTAGGGGGAGAGTGAGCCCAATCGAGGGGAGAGTGAGCACAGTGTAGGGGGAGAGTGAGCCCAATCGAGGGGAGAGTGAGCACAGTGTAGGGGGAGAGTGAGCCCAATCGAGGGGAGAGTGAGCACAGTGTAGGGGGAGAGTGAGCCCAATCGAGGGGAGAGTGAGCACAGTGTAGGGGGAGAGTGAGCCCAATCGAGGGGAGAGTGAGCACAGTGTAGGGGGAGAGTGAGCCCAATCGAGGGGAGAGTGAGCACAGTGTAGGGGGAGAGTGAGCCCAATCGAGGGGAGAGTGAGCACAGTGTAGGGGGAGAGTGAGCCCAATCGAGGGGAGAGTGAGCACAGTGTAGGGGGAGAGTGAGCCCAATCGAGGGGAGAGTGAGCACAGTGTAGGGGGAGAGTGAGCCCAATCGAGGGGAGAGTGAGCACAGTGTAGGGGGAGAGTGAGCCCAATCGAGGGGAGAGTGAGCACAGTGTAGGGGGAGAGTGAGCCCAATCGAGGGGAGAGTGAGCACAGTGTAGGGGGAGAGTGAGCCCAATCGAGGGGAGAGTGAGCACAGTGTAGGGGGAGAGTGAGCCCAATCGAGGGGAGAGTGAGCACAGTGTAGGGGGAGAGTGAGCCCAATCGAGGGGAGAGTGAGCACAGTGTAGGGGGAGAGTGAGCCCAATCGAGGGGAGAGTGAGCACAGTGTAGGGGGAGAGTGAGCCCAATCGAGGGGAGAGTGAGCACAGTGTAGGGGGAGAGTGAGCCCAATCGAGGGGAGAGTGAGCACAGTGTAGGGGGAGAGTGAGCCCAATCGAGGGGAGAGTGAGCACAGTGTAGGGGGAGAGTGAGCCCAATCGAGGGGAGAGTGAGCACAGTGTAGGGGGAGAGTGAGCCCAATCGAGGGGAGAGTGAGCACAGTGTAGGGGGAGAGTGAGCCCAATCGAGGGGAGAGTGAGCACAGTGTAGGGGGAGAGTGAGCCCAATCGAGGGGAGAGTGAGCACAGTGTAGGGGGAGAGTGAGCCCAATCGAGGGGAGAGTGAGCACAGTGTAGGGGGAGAGTGAGCCCAATCGAGGGGAGAGTGAGCACAGTGTAGGGGGAGAGTGAGCCCAATCGAGGGGAGAGTGAGCACAGTGTAGGGGGAGAGTGAGCCCAATCGAGGGGAGAGTGAGCACAGTGTAGGGGGAGAGTGAGCCCAATCGAGGGGAGAGTGAGCACAGTGTAGGGGGAGAGTGAGCCCAATCGAGGGGAGAGTGAGCACAGTGTAGGGGGAGAGTGAGCCCAATCGAGGGGAGAGTGAGCACAGTGTAGGGGGAGAGTGAGCCCAATCGAGGGGAGAGTGAGCACAGTGTAGGGGGAGAGTGAGCCCAATCGAGGGGAGAGTGAGCACAGTGTAGGGGGAGAGTGAGCCCAATCGAGGGGAGAGTGAGCACAGTGTAGGGGGAGAGTGAGCCCAATCGAGGGGAGAGTGAGCACAGTGTAGGGGGAGAGTGAGCCCAATCGAGGGGAGAGTGAGCACAGTGTAGGGGGAGAGTGAGCCCAATCGAGGGGAGAGTGAGCACAGTGTAGGGGGAGAGTGAGCCCAATCGAGGGGAGAGTGAGCACAGTGTAGGGGGAGAGTGAGCCCAATCGAGGGGAGAGTGAGCACAGTGTAGGGGGAGAGTGAGCCCAATCGAGGGGAGAGTGAGCACAGTGTAGGGGGAGAGTGAGCCCAATCGAGGGGAGAGTGAGCACAGTGTAGGGGGAGAGTGAGCCCAATCGAGGGGAGAGTGAGCACAGTGTAGGGGGAGAGTGAGCCCAATCGAGGGGAGAGTGAGCACAGTGTAGGGGGAGAGTGAGCCCAATCGAGGGGAGAGTGAGCACAGTGTAGGGGGAGAGTGAGCCCAATCGAGGGGAGAGTGAGCACAGTGTAGGGGGAGAGTGAGCCCAATCGAGGGGAGAGTGAGCACAGTGTAGGGGGAGAGTGAGCCCAATCGAGGGGAGAGTGAGCACAGTGTAGGGGGAGAGTGAGCCCAATCGAGGGGAGAGTGAGCACAGTGTAGGGGGAGAGTGAGCCCAATCGAGGGGAGAGTGAGCACAGTGTAGGGGGAGAGTGAGCCCAATCGAGGGGAGAGTGAGCACAGTGTAGGGGGAGAGTGAGCCCAATCGAGGGGAGAGTGAGCACAGTGTAGGGGGAGAGTGAGCCCAATCGAGGGGAGAGTGAGCACAGTGTAGGGGGAGAGTGAGCCCAATCGAGGGGAGAGTGAGCACAGTGTAGGGGGAGAGTGAGCCCAATCGAGGGGAGAGTGAGCACAGTGTAGGGGGAGAGTGAGCCCAATCGAGGGGAGAGTGAGCACAGTGTAGGGGGAGAGTGAGCCCAATCGAGGGGAGAGTGAGCACAGTGTAGGGGGAGAGTGAGCCCAATCGAGGGGAGAGTGAGCACAGTGTAGGGGGAGAGTGAGCCCAATCGAGGGGAGAGTGAGCACAGTGTAGGGGGAGAGTGAGCCCAATCGAGGGGAGAGTGAGCACAGTGTAGGGGGAGAGTGAGCCCAATCGAGGGGAGAGTGAGCACAGTGTAGGGGGAGAGTGAGCCCAATCGAGGGGAGAGTGAGCACAGTGTAGGGGGAGAGTGAGCCCAATCGAGGGGAGAGTGAGCACAGTGTAGGGGGAGAGTGAGCCCAATCGAGGGGAGAGTGAGCACAGTGTAGGGGGAGAGTGAGCCCAATCGAGGGGAGAGTGAGCACAGTGTAGGGGGAGAGTGAGCCCAATCGAGGGGAGAGTGAGCACAGTGTAGGGGGAGAGTGAGCCCAATCGAGGGGAGAGTGAGCACAGTGTAGGGGGAGAGTGAGCCCAATCGAGGGGAGAGTGAGCACAGTGTAGGGGGAGAGTGAGCCCAATCGAGGGGAGAGTGAGCACAGTGTAGGGGGAGAGTGAGCCCAATCGAGGGGAGAGTGAGCACAGTGTAGAGGGAGAGTGAGCCCAATCGAGGGGAGAGTGAGCACAGTGTAGAGGGAGAGTGAGCCCAATCGAGGGGAGAGTGAGCACAGTGTAGAGGGAGAGTGAGCCCAATCGAGGGGAGAGTGAGCACAGTGTAGAGGGAGAGTGAGCCCAATCGAGGGGAGAGTGAGCACAGTGTAGAGGGAGAGTGAGCCCAATCGAGGGGAGAGTGAGCACAGTGTAGAGGGAGAGTGAGCCCAATCGAGGGGAGAGTGAGCACAGTGTAGAGGGAGAGTGAGCCCAATCGAGGGGAGAGTGAGCACAGTGTAGAGGGAGAGTGAGCCCAATCGAGGGGAGAGTGAGCACAGTGTAGAGGGAGAGTGAGCCCAATCGAGGGGAGAGTGAGCACAGTGTAGAGGGAGAGTGAGCCCAATCGAGGGGAGAGTGAGCACGGTGGAGGGGGAGAGTGAGCCCAATCGAGGGGAGAGTGAGCACAGTGTAGGGGGAGAGTGAGCCCAATCGAGGGGAGAGTGAGCACAGTGTAGGGGGAGAGTGAGCCCAATCGTGGAGCATCGAGAACATTTATGGAGCCCCTTTGATGGGTGAGACTAGAACCAGAGGACACAGTTTAAAAATAAGGGGTAGGTCTTAGAACAGAGTTGAGGACAAACTCCACCCAGAGAGTGGTGGATATGTGGAATGCCCTGCCCCAGAAAGCAGTGGAGGCCAAGTCTCTGGATACTTTCAAGGAAGAGATGGATAGAGCACTTAGAGACAGTGGAATCAAGGGTTATGGGGATAAGGCAGGAACAGGATACTGATTGTGGATGATCAGCCATGATCATAATGAATGGTGGTGCTGGCTCAAAGGGCCGAAGGGCCTACTCCTGCATCTATTGTCTATTGACCGCTTCAGGGGTTTCCGTAGGGATACCTGACCAATGAGGCACGCTCTTTGTCGCTGCTGCAATGCAGGAAAAACAATGGCCAATTTGTGTACAGCAAGATCCCACAACTAGCGACTCAATCATGACCAGACAATATGTTTTCTTTTGCGTAACATGGGTTAACAGACGAAAAGTGGAAGGGTGGGAAAACTGAAGGGTGGGAGGCAGAACAGCTGAACATACAAACAAACACTCAACATCACCACCTCCTCCAAGAACGGTAACTGAAATGCTGTACCTTGGGACCTTTGTACCTCAGATGGTGCCATACGCAGTGACCTGTACACTTTTCATTTGAGTACACATGACAATCAAGCTAATTCTAAATTCCATAAAAATGCCAGCCCAGGCAGCGACTCCCATGTCCCACATCCCAGTGAGTAAGGAGCAGGAGGAGATTGTCTGGCCTGTTAAATTTACTCTGTCATTCGAGTTGATCTTGGTGAAGTTTCTCTTGCTGCAGCACCTTTCCACATTATCTCCATGACACTGAATTGATTGATTACTGTTTGGAGCTCACAGCTCCCCCTCTGGAACAGCACATTCAGATTTACAACAAGTGCTGAGTGAGGAAATCTCTTCAGAAGGATATGAAGCATTAGTTCTGCCTTCTCTCCACACATGCTGCCAGATCCTCTGAGTTTCTCCAGCTATTTCTGTTTTTGTTTATTTCAGACCTCCAGCATTGTGATTTCAAATAAACCCATTGGACTATAACCTGGTGTGGTGTGACTTCTGACTTTATCATCCGAGTCCAACACTGACATCTCCACATCACAGTTATCGAAGAGTACCAGAACTATAATAGGATGGTTATGGTAGGGGATTTTAACTTTCCAAACAGAGACTGGGACCACCATCGTGTTAAGGGTTTGGATGGAGAGGTATTCATTAGATGTGCACAAGAAATTTTTCTGATTCAGTATGCCAATGTACTGACGAGATAGAGAAGGGCCAAAACCTGACCTACACTTGGAAAATAAGGCAGGGCAGGTGACTGAGGTGTCAGTGAGGGAACACTTTGGGGCCAGTGACCACAATCCTATTAGTTTTAAAAGAGTGATGGAAAAGGTTAGACTAGATCTAAAAGTTGAAACTCTAAATTGGAAGAAGGCCAATTTTGATGGTATCAGGCAAGAACTTTCAAAAACTGATTAGGGGCAGATGTTCGCAGGTAAAGGGACGGCTGGAAAATGGGAAGTCTTCAAAAATGAGATAATGAGAGTCCAGAGACATTATGTTCCTGTTAGGGTGAAAGGCAAGGCTGGTAGATATAGGGAATGCTGGATGACTAGGGAAACTGAGGGTTTGGTTAAGAAAAAGAAGGAAGCATATGTAAGGTATAGACAGGATAGATCAAGTACTTCCCAAGAAGAGTATAAGGGCAGTAGGAATATACTTCAGAGGGAAATCAGGAGGGCAAAAAGAGGACGTGTGATAGCTTTGGCAAAAAGGATTAAGGAGAATCTAAACAGATTTTATAAATACATTAAGGACAAAAAGGTAGCGAGGGAGAGAATAGAGTCCCTCAAAGATCAGCAAGGCAGCTTATGTGTGGAGCCACAGGAAACGGGGGAGATACTAAATGAGTATTTTGAATCAGTAGTTACTCTGGAAAAGAACATAGAAGATATAGAATGTGGGGAAATGAACAGCGACACCCTGGAAAAAGTCCATACTACAGAGGAGAAGGTACTGGATGTCTTAAAACACAGAAAAGTGGATAAATCCCCAGGACCTGATCAGGTGTACTCTCAAACTCTGTGGGAAGGGAGGGAAGTGATTGCTGGGCCTCTTGCTGAGATATTTGTATTATAGCCACAACTGAGCTTCTGGAAGACTGGTGGTTGGCTCGTGTGGTGCTACTATTTAAGAAAGATGGTATGGAAAAATCAAGGAGTTATAGACCAGTGAGCCTGATGTCAGTGATGGGCAAGTTGGTGGAGGGAATCCTGAGGGACAGGATTTACATGTATTTGAAAAGGCAAGGACTGATTAGGGATAGTCAACATGGCTTTGTGTGTGGGAAATCATGTCTCACGCACAAACTTGATTGAGTTTTTTGAAGAAAAAACAAAGAGGATTGATGAGGGCAGAGCGGTAGATGTGATCTATGTGGACTTCAGTAAGGTGCTCGACAAGATTCCTCATGGGAGACTGATTAGCAAGGTTAGATCTCACGGAATACAGGGAGAACTAGCCATTTGGATACAGAACTGGCTCAAAAGTAGAAGATAGAGGGTGGTGGCGCTTTTCAGATTGGAGGTCTGTGACGAGTGGAGTGCCACAAGGATCGGTGCTGGGTCCACTGCTTTTCGTCGTTTACGTAAATAATTTGGATGTGAACATAGGAAGTATAGTTAGTAAGTTTGCAGATGTCACAAAAATTGGAGGTGTAGTGGACAGTGAAGAAGGTTACCTCAGATCACAACAGGATCTTGACCAGATGGGCCAATGGGCTGAGGATTTGCAGATGGAGTTTAATTTAGACAAATGTGAGGTGCTGCATTTTGGGAAAGCAAATCTTCGCAGGAATTATACACTTAATGGCAAGGTCCTAGGGAGTCCTACTGAACAAAGAGACCTTGGAGTGCAGGATCATAGCTCCTTGAAAGTGGAGTCACAGGTAGATAGGATAGTGAAGAAGGCGTTTGATATGCTTGCCATTACTGATCAATACTTTTACTGTGGGAGTTGGGAGGTCATGTTGCAGCTGTGCAGGACACTTATTAGGCCATTTGGAATATTGTGTGCAATTCTGGTCTCCTTCCTATCGGAAAGATGTTGTGAAACTTGGAAGGGTTCAGAAAAGATTTACAAGGATGTTCCCAGGGTTGGAGGGTCTGAGCTACAGGGAGAGGCTGAATAGGCTGGGGCTGTTTTCCCTGGAGTGTCGGAGGCTGAAGGGGTGAACTTAGAGGTTTATAAAATCATGAGGGGCATGGAAAAAGTAAATGGACAAAGTCTTTTCCCTGCGTTGGGGGAGTCCAAAACTAAAAGGGATAGGTTTAGGGTGAGAGGGGCAAGATTTAAAAAGGACTGAAGGGGCAACTTTTTCACACAGAGGGTGGTGCGTGTATGGAATGAGCTGCCAGAGGAAGTGGTGGAGGCTGGTACAATTACAATATTTAAAAGGTATCGGGATGAATATATGAATAGGAAGAGTTTGGAGGGATACGGGCCAAGTGCTGGCAAATGGGACTTGAAGGGTATCTGGTTGGCATGGACGGGTTGGACCGAAGGGTCTGCTTCCGTGCTGTAAATCTCTGTGACTCTATGACTCTCAAATGAGGGATGAGTGAGTTGGTGTTTGAATTGATTCAAGGAAGGTGTGAAGAAGGGAGGGGGAATGCTGGTGGATGTTACCAATGTAAAGGGAGCCTGACTGAAAATTGTCATTTTTGAGTTTCCACCATCTGTATGAAATTGTGTTGATGTATTTAGATTTTCCACTCTAAACAATGGCTGTCAGCTACAGGCTAAAGCGTCAGACCCTGGAGGGCTGGGACTGTAGGCTTGTTTACATAGACGAGTCTGCAAAGCAAGCGGCCACTTTGCTTTCCTGTTTATGTAAGTGGTGGCAGCTCCTTGACATACCGTTCTCATCAGAACGTTCGGAAAATCCAGTCAGTGGAGGCAGCTCAGCAACGAGATAATTACAAGGACTCGCTCCACTCGGTGTTCAAACTCCATCAGAATGGGGCCTGACTGTGTGTTGCTGACATCAGACGTCAGCCTGCAGTCTCAACATTAACTCTCTGACCCCTGTCAACTTCCCTTTTGAAAAAAACAGCACTTAGCCCTCGACTGACTGCCGGGACAGTGAACCCTGAGGTCAGTGTTAGCTCCAAGGACAATCTCTGGAGTACAGCGGCTCAGTGGGTCGCATTCTCTTGCCTACAAGTCTGAGTAGGCTGAAAGCTGTGAGTTCAAGTCCCACTTCAGAGGCTGAAGCACAAAAGTGAGGTTGCTGTCTCTGGTGTCTGTACAGAGGGAGATCCACTCTGTCAGGGAGCTGAGATATAAAATTAAGACCCTGCTTTCCCTTTAATGTAGAGTGAAGGAGCTCATGGGAGCTAACTCAAAGACAAAGGACAATTCTCCCTGTTGTACCTGATTGATATTGATCATATTATTTGGCCATTGTCACATTGTGGGAACTTGCTGTGCACAGATTGTGTGATTCTTACAGTGTAACAGTGACTGCATGAAGTGTTTAACTGACTGCAAAGTGCTCTGACAGATCTTGAAATCGGGAAAAGAGCCATTTGAATCCATGTTCCTTCTTTAAACCCAAGCAAATTTATTTCCTGTGCTCAGGATTCCCAAGTCAAACACAGCATCTGAAAGGCAACAGGGAGCTTTGGAATCTTCCACTAAATACAGCCTGCCATCAACATACCACACCCTTGAGAAGGGTGCACATTCCAGAGACTGAACTCCTTCCTTGTTCAACATATGTTTCGATTGGAGAGATGTAACCTCAATGAGACGCACTGTTTGCTTTCCTCCTTGTGGTTTACTAAACTTAAGTTCATCTAAAATCTTCGAACCCTGCTCAGCCTCTGGAATTTGGAAGAGTCGGAGGTGACTGGATTGAAATCTCCGCGATCCTGAGGGGACCTAACCAGGTGGATGGAGAAAGATTGTTTCCTCTTGTTGGAGAGTCATCCATTGAAGGGTCATCCACTTAAAACAAAGATATGGGAACATTTTCTCTCAGAGGGTTATGAGTCTTTTGAGCTTCCTTCCTCAAAAGGCACTGGATGTAGAATTATGAAATACTTTTAAGGCAGAAGTCAATAGACTCTGGATTCCCAAGGGGGTGAAAGATTATTAGATGTATGCAGGAATGTAGAGTTGAGGTTTGAATCAGATCACCCAGGACCTTAATCTAATCGTGGAGCAGGCTTGAAGGGTTGAATGGCCTACTGTTGTTCCTTGTTTGTCAGACCCACCCACCCAGCACTGCAGTCTTACTGACCTGTACAAGACTACTCATGCCTCTGGTTTGGTCTGTCCTGCTGCTGATCCTATCCCTCTATATTCCCTCAATACTGATACTCCCTGACTCCTGAGCATCTCCAACGAATCCATGTCTGGCAGGCTACTGGGTTTTAAAGATCTGGGAGCTCCTCCCAAAACCGGGACAGAGTGGACATAGAGAAGATGCTCCCACTCGTGGGAGAGACGAAGACCTGAGGGCACAGCCTCAGGGTGGAGGAACAACCTGGTGAAGGGCTTTTGCCTGAAACGTCGATTTTCCTGCTCTTCGGATGCTGCCTGACCTGCTGTGCTTTTCGAGCACCACTCTAATATAGACCCTGATTGGTATTGTAAAGCTGGGCCAATCAGGGAGACCTGGCTGATACATATGAACAGGAGATTCCGTGGACCACGTGTATATTGGGTGTGGGCGTTTGCACTCCCTTTTTGATTTTCTTAAAAACCTCCTCCTCTGCTTTTGGTTGCACTTTAGTCCCACGCCAGGGAGAGGTGGGCGCGGCAGGGAGTGGAGTGCATCATTTCTCCGTCCAATTCTATTTTGATTTAGTCCCTACCCTCCCCTTCACTGTTTTGATCACACAGCACTGCCCTTTGATGTGAAGGGCAGTGTTTGTCACTGGCCACCCGGGTGTTTTCCTATCTTCCTGGTGGTGGAAATTGAATAAAGATTCGTGCACTTTGTGTCTTTCACTGTGTCTCACACCTGCACACACACACCATGAGTGCTGGGGGAAAATAAGCACTACCGCAGTTAGGCGGTAGTGTAGGGGTTAAAAAAATAAACAGGATTATGAGAGGTTCTAAAAAAAATAAATAAATAGGAGTGTCAAAAGTTCGATATATAAAAAAATAAACTAATAGGACTGTCAGAGGATCTGGTCACTCGAAGAGCTGGCTCTGAGGGAGCTGGATCAGTGTCGAAAAAAAAAATGAACAGGAGATTCAAAAAGCCTCCTCATTTTATGGACTAACTTTGAGCTGGCTGGTCAGAGCCCATGTAAATAAAGGGTGACCGGACACTGGCCTCCTTCAGAGTTATTTCAGGGGTTGAGAAACATGACAGGCATGACTGGTGGAGTGATGGGACAAACGGTCTCATTCTGATCCTATGTCTTATGGTCTCTCTCTCCTTCTCTATCTCTGCCTCCACTTTAAGACTATCCTCAAAACCTACCTCTTGCACCATGATGCTTGCAGTCACTTGTCCCAATACTCATTACATTCTTTGGTACCAGATTTAGTGTGATAATGCAAGCACTTTCAGCCCTTGTGTCAAAGTTAAGGATCACTTTAATTTGTGCACATTTCCTAATCTACTCAAAACCACACAATCTCCTGATGTGGAGCTACAACGTTGTAACGTAACTGAAAGCAAAATACTCTGGCTGCTGGAAATTAGAATCAAAATCCGAAAATGCTGGAGAAACTCAGCAGGTCTGGCAACATTTGTTGGGAGAGAAACAGAGTTAATGTTTTGAGCCCAGTGACCCTTCATCTGGATCATTCTGAATTCCTCCCGTCCTGGTAATGCTTTGCTACAACCTATTCCGTCAGGCAGAAGATACAGAAGCTTGAACACACACCATCAGGTTCAAGAACAGCTTCTTCCCTGCCATTATCAGACTGCTGAATGGACTCTCTAACTTCAAATAATGCTGATCTTACTTAGGCCCCCCCGACCTCCATGCAGTGTGACCTTGTATACCTCACTGTCTGAGGACCCTCTGATCTCCATGTTCTTGTTTGCTATGCTCTGCCTGTATTGCTCTCAAAACAAATTTTTTCACTGTACGTAGGTACATGTGACTACAATAAATTAAATCAAATCATTCTGAACAAGTTTAGATTAGATTAGATTCCCTACAGTATGGAAACAGGTCCTCGGCCCAACAAGTCCACACCGACCCTCTGAAGGGTAACCTCCCCAGACCCATTCCACTACCCTACATTTACCCCTGACTAATGCACCTATCACTACGAGCAATTTAGCATGGCCAATTCACCTAATCCGCACATCTTTGGACTGTGGGAGGAAACCGGAGCACCCGGAGGAAACCCACGCAGACACGGGGAGAATGTGCTTGTGTATCCAAGTCGCAGTTCTCAACCAATTTAATCTCCAAAGTGGGATGAAGCTGCAGATTTGAGTGGATAGGATAGCACTGAAGGTGCTGAATGGCCCAGTGCCCTTTGATGAATCACACCATTTTCTGGCACCAGAAAATAATGCATGTTGACAGTAGAGTTCTCAAACGACTAGAGATGTTCCCTCCTCTGGGTCACACAACACCCAGAGTCCACAGAAAGGCATTGTCTTGGTGTACTGTTAGTGGCTGAATTCCTCAGTGAGGCCCCTTGCCTCACGTCCCAGTGAGACTGACACAGGAGCCAAGCGATGCCAGGGACTGTCCAAAAAAAGTCTTGTAAAGATTTTACAAACAAGTGCAGTATGCTTCTTTGGCTCTAAGCTGAGAAATATAGATGTTAGCACAATGCAAATCGGAACTTAGAAGGACTCGTGGGCATTGTTGAAGCAGTGTGTGGGTTTTGATTTGACCTTTACATCACCGGGCCACGCAATGATTTCTTAACTTTGTGACTGATATTATTAGGGGGCAGCACAGAGGGAGCTCATTCACTCACTGGCTCTGTGAAAGAGCTAGACAATTAGTTCCACCCTGCTGCTCTCTCCTGTTAGTATTTCCCTTTCAATGCCTCATCCATTTCTTTTTTGCAAGCCTCTGCTTCCATCACCACTCTGGGCAGACACTCCAGATCATAACAACACGCTGCGTCAAATAAATACCCCCTAGATAACCATAAGACAAAGGGACAGAAGTAGGCCATTCAGCCCATCAAGTCTGCTCTGCCACTCAATGAGATCGTGGCTGATCTGATAACCCTCAACTCCACTTTGATGCCATTTCCCCTTAACCCTCGATTCCCTTCCTGAGTAAAAACCTGTCCATCTCAGCTTTGAAAATACTTAATGACCCAGCCTCAACAGCCCTCTGCGGTAAAGAATTCCAAAGATTCGCAACCGCCAGAGCGAAGAAATTCCTCCTCAGCTCTGTTTAAAGTTTGCAACCTCTTATCCAGAGAGTGTGTCCTCTGGTCCCAGGGCAACTTGGAGGGAAATGTGAGATTATGCACTTTGGAAGGAAGAACAGAGGAGCTGATTGTTACTTAAACAGAAAAAGACTGCAGAAAGTTACGGAACAGAGGGATTTAGGAATCCTTATCTATGTTGGCCTTTATTTCGAAGGGACTAGAGTGTAAACGTAGGGAGGTTTTTTTAAAAGTATACAAGGTTCTGATGAGACCATAGTATGAACAATATTGGGCTCTTTATCTAGAATTACTCACATACTCACGTACTTACATGAGGACAGTGAAAAGTTTACAAGTCCCCACCATCTTTTTATTTACAAATATTTTTATTGAAAAGTTTTAAAGAATCTTTTGCAAAACATTTATATATAAAGAAACCCAACAAAACAGAAACAAAACAGTACAAAGAATAAGGCCATAACAGCACCATTGTTACTAAACAACCCACTATTCTACCAAAATAAACCCATCTACTTAACTAAAACTAAACTACAAACATATTGAATAAATACTAGCTTAAATTACATTCAAGTTAATTAAATTAGATAATGTCTTACTATTTTATTCTATCTCACTCATCACACCTCCACTGAGGCTCCCGTCCCTGGGAGTACCCCCTACAGTACCTATATTCTTTTCCTTTCAGTCTCCTCCTCCCAGGGCCCCACGGGCACCCATAAAGATTCTCACGGCTATACCACGGCCCTGACTAATATTGCCGATAAGTCAGTTTCGATATAATTTAAAAAGGGCCGCCATGTTGTATAAAACTGTTCTGTTTTGTGGTGCATCATATTTGTGAGGTCACCTTGGGGGAGATGCTGCAGTCCCATCTGAGGTACAAGGGTACCTAGGTGCAGATTCTAAAGTACTAAACCTTAGGAAAACAATTAGAAAAATAAATAAAAGTCCAGCAGTACAGACCTTTGCACCTTCTTAGGTGAAAAAGTGCAAAATCACAGGAATGAATTAGAAAAATGCAGAAATATAAAGTTCAGAATATCAGTCCTTTCAACCCAGTTACCTAAGGAGTGACAGACTGGCATTGTAGGCAGTCCACAGAAGATTCACATAGCAGATACCAGGTGCAGAGGGATTGCCTTATGAGAGAGGTTGGGTAGAATGGGCCTGTACTCATTGGAGTTAGGAATCCTATTGAGAGTGCAAGATTCTTACCAAATTTGTCAGGGTAGATGTGGAGAGATTTTGGTCCCCTTGTGGGAGAGTCTCGGGCCAGCGGGCATAATCTCAGAATAAATGGACACACATTTAAGATGGAGATGAGGAATAATTTCATCTCTCAGGGGGTAGTGAATCTGGGAATTCTTTATCACAGAAGGCTGGAGAGGCTGGGTCATTGAGTATATTCATGGCTGAGACAGACAGATTTTAATCAGAGAGGGAATCAAGGGTCATGGGGAAAAGGCAGGAAGGTGGAAATGAAGATTATCAGATCAGCCATGATCGCATTGAATGGTAGGGTAGACTTGATGGGCTGAAAGGTCTCCTTTAGTCTTACAGCTGCCATCTCTGGATCAAAATCCTGGATCTGCCTCTCTAACAGCACTCTGGAAGTCTCTACACTCCACAAGTACATCATGCCAGCAACTCACCACCACCTTCCCCATGCCAATGCCCTACCGGTGATACCACCTCCTCCAGAAGCAAATTTAAAGGCTTTTAACTTTGTCAACTGTTAGTACATCCATGCATTATAGAGATTGATGACAGAATCATTAAATCGGATGCAAACAATGAATATAGATAGCCACAGACACACTGAAATATATTTACAAACAAGCTCTCTCTCACATACACACACCAACTTGTCCTGTTACATGCATGTGCACACTCACTTATGCAGACAAACATTTCATGCACAAACGCATGTTCACACAGATATATTGAAAAACACGTGTGCACACAGATAGACCCTTGCTTGGGCCCATACACACACACACACAGTAAACTCTTTATATTTTGCCAGTAATTATGATTTTTTAAGTGCTGGTACAACTGTGTCTTTGTTTATATTCCCTCTCCCTCTCTCTCATGCAATTATCATGCTCAGGTTTGTAATAAAGTGCCCAGTTCTCCCTCGATTTGCCATCGCTGAGTGAACATAGTTCTGTGAAACATGAAGCCAAAAGCCTTGTTTCACTGCAATTTCCTTTTTGCAACAAAATATTCCAAAGTTCCATCGTCTCACGGAGCAGTTGAACAATTCCTCTATTCTCTCTGAATGGCATTTCCCCAAGTCCTGCTCTCTCCAATCAACCCTCTCCCAACAACAGCCAAACTCTAACCATCTGAATAAAACAGCACTGGACCCAGCAGCAGAACAGAATTTATTACAGCTCGTTAAAGCCATTAAAACGACCATTTGTTCTTAAAGTGGTATCTCTTGTTTGAAGAATTTTGTCTCCATGTTGCTTGAGGATTAAATGTTGACCCAGGACAGAAGAACCTGAGGAGGAGACCTCTCAAGTAAGAACATGGCTGAACTATTTGAACAGGCCTACTTACCCGCCCGCTCAACGTAACCCTTAATCCCTTTATTGTTCATATCTATCTTTGCCTTAAAAACATTTAATGAGGAAGCCTCAACTGCTTCACTGGCAGAGATTTCCACAGATTTACAATTCCACAGACTTCACTGAGCTCCCCAATTGTCTTTATAAAACAGTGCTCTTGAGAACTTACCCACATCCGCACAGAGGAAGGTGAGGGGCTCAGGTTAACATCTCATCTGGAAACTGGGCAGCATTTTGTGGGAACCCGTGCTCAAGCTTCTCAGAGGAGTTTCTCAAGGGGAGGTCACAGGATCCCCTTGTGGGAGAGTCTAGGACCAAAGGGCATCATCTTAGAATGAGGGGTTGCACCTTTAAGACAGAGAGTAGTTGGAATTTCTTCCCTCAGAGGGTAATGAATCTGTGGAAGTTGTACTGCAGAAGGCTGTCGAGGGTAGGTCATCAAGTATATTCAAGGCTGAGGTGTATTTTTAATCAGGAAGAGAATCAAAGGTTCTGTGGAAAGAACAGTAAAGTGGAGTGAAGGATTATCAGATCTGTCTTCATCTTATTGAATGGCAGAGTGAATTCAATGGACTGAGTGGTCTAGTTCTCTTCCTATGTCTTATGGTCTCTATAGCTGGTTTGAGATTTGGTTCCTGGTTTGCATTCACAACCTGTTAGTAAGAGATGAGAATGCGTTATGGAGCTCAAATTATGTCTGTGATCTTCCTTACTCTCTACATTTAACCTCCCCCCCCACTCCCCAACCCCGTACTTAACACTAACACACCTAGTTTCCCAGAGCAAACTCTCATCACCATGATTGTCTCGGAGCTGTATCACTTCAACACAAAGACAGCAAATTGGAATGGTCTCCTTAAGCTGCACATTAACAAGCAGCCTGCCAAGATAGCAAGCCAGTCAGAGAAACCTCAAAGTCCAACACAAACAGCCTCCAATACACATTTCCTGCACCTCATAGCTTCCATTAAAAAACATACAAATTCAAGGCAGCCGTCAGCCATTCAGCTCCTTGAGTCCACTCTGCCCTTCAATTCGAGGGTGTACTGAAGCAAACAGTTAGGATCGGGAATGTAGTGGAGGCAGGTTCCACTGAGGAACTCAAGATAGGATGATTTAAATAGGAACAGCATGCAAGGGATTGCGGAAAAGGCAGATCAGAGAGGCCGAATGGCCTGCCCAGGCTCTCAGTTCTTATATTCTTATCAGCAGATTTCCTCAGTGTCAACAAGAATCTATTGGTCACAAATATAACCAATGATTGGATGTCCTGGACATGGACCTCCCCAACTGACTTTATAAAACAATGTCCATGAGAACTTATATATCCAGGAAGGAGAGGAACTCAGGTTAAGACCTCATCTGGAAACTGGGCAGCATTTTGTTGGAAGCAACTGCTCAAGATTCTTAGAGGAGTTGACAAGGGCAGATCAGAAGGTCCCTTTTTGGGAGAGTATAGGACCAGAACATATCATCTCAGGAAAGGATCATATATTTCAGATAGAGAGGAAGCGAAATTCATCTCTCCGAGGGTAGTGAATCTGTGGACATTGTTAACACAAAACTCTGTAGACAGTATATTTAATATTGAGTATATTCAAGGCTGAGATAAAGTTTTAAGTGGGAAGGGAATCAAAGGTTATGGAGACGGTTCAGGAGATTCACAAGGTCCTGAGTGAAGACATTTCCCTTCATCTCAATCTTAGATCACTGGCCTTTTACCCTGAGGTTGTGGGTCCCCTCATGTTTAGCTCCTGCGACCTCTCCCTCTGAAACTCCGTGCCCACTGCCAGAGCACCCACACCTTGATCAGCAGGCCAACGTTATTCCCATATATTGGTAACAAATACATATTGGTCATAATCTATTGGTCACAAATATACCCAGTGACTGAGCATCCACAGGTTCCTGGACATGGACCTCCCCAACTGACTTTATTAAACAATGTCCATGAGACCAATGGTTTTGGAAGAGACTCCTGTGGGCAGACCTCAGGGATCTGCACAGAAGGGGAATGAATGGCAGGGAGTATCAACTGTTAGGTCCCTGAAACCTAGCCGAGGTTTAACATGGAAAAGCTGGCATTCCCCTCAGCATTAGGAAGGCAAGTAGCAGTGGAAGAAGAAATGTTTTTAGTCTGACTGCCAGCTCCAGGTTATGGTGATCCAGAATACATTCTCTTCAAGCAATTTACTTTGCAAACTCTTGCCACACTGTGTACTTGGGAGGAGGGGAATGTGCTCTCAATAATGCCTCTGACACGGCACAAAACACATCCCAGCTTGACCTATCAAACAATAGCATCAAAGAAGCCCAGAAGGAGGCCATTTGTTCATCAGGCTTGTGCTGGCCCATTGCATGATCGAGACAATTGATCACACTGCCCTACTGGCCTGCACAAATATCTTCCATCAGCCCCTGCACCATCTTCTCACCTTGTTCTGAAACATAGCAACATGAGACAGTGTGAAAGAGATCCCACTCACATCACTATGTTTACCAATGACTGTGACTCAAATCAGTGTCCCTGTGGTTAACTACCCACCTTCACAATGAAAACAGCTTCTCCTTATTTTCTCTCCACTTGTTCTTCACAATTTTGAAATTATACATTATTTAATCAACTCAAAAACACAAGGATTAGTGGCAGAGAAAGGAAACCTCAGGGAAAGGCTCTATCAGCAGCAGCTTGTAAAGTTACGCAGGCTCTCTTCTCTGTAGCAGACTTCCACACGGCGACAGGTTGATTTTATTCCCAGCCTCCCAACTTCTGTTGGGATTCCAGGATGAATGTCCGAGATAGTCCAGCTCTGACAGTCTGCGAGATATCATCAACAACACACCTGCTCAGCAATAACCTCCTCAGTGACGCCTAGTTTGGGTTCCGCCAGGGCCACTCAGCTCCTGACCTCATTACGGTCTTGGTTCAAACATGGTCAAAAGAGTTGGGTTCCAGAGGGTGAGGTGAGAGTGACAGCCCTTGACATCGAGGCTGCAGTTGATTGTGTGTGACATCAAGGACCCCCTGGCAAAACTGGAATCAATGGGTATCAGAGGGCAAACTCTCCACTGGTTGGAGTCATACCTGGTACATAGGAAGATGGTCATGGTTGTTGGAGGTCAGCTAGCTCAGCTCCAGGACGTCTCTGCAGGAGTTCTTCAGGATAGTGTCTCCAGCCCAACCATCTTCAGCTGCTTCATCAATGACCTTCTCTCCATCATAAGGTCAGAAGAGGGGATGCTCACTGATGATTGCACAATATTCAGCACCATTCACAATTCCTCAGATACTGAAGCACTCCATGTTCAAATGTAACAAGATCTGGACAACATCCAGGCTTGGGCTGACAACTGGCATGTAACATTAGTGGCGCATAAATGCCAGGCAATGACCATCTCCAATAAGAGATAATCTAACCACTGCCGCTTGACATTCAATGGTGTTACCATCACTCAATCACTCACTCTCAACATCCTGGGGGTCATCATTGATCAGAAGGTTATTTAGACTGGACGTAAGAATAGAGTGGCTACAAGAGCAGGTCAGAGGTGAGGGATACTGCAGCGAGTAACTCACCTCCTGACTCCCCAAAGCCTGTCTACCATCTCCAAGCACAAGTCAGGAGGGTGATGATGCTGAGATGAGTGCAGCTCCAATAACATTCAAGGCACCATCCAGGACAAAGCACCCACTTGATTGGCACCACGTCTACAAACCTCCTCTGCCCTGAACTCTTCAACCATGTACTGAAACAGCCACATTTGCTTCCTCAGTGCCTGCCTCCATAACCAAACTGATCCTACATGGACTCCGGACTACATTCTAACGAGCACAGTTCGGATACTCCTTGCTACCTTCTCCCACCCTCCTCTCTGATCTATCACCTCCATCCCCACCCCTATTCACCTATTGTACTCTTTGCTACCTTCTCCCCAGCCTCTCCCCGCTCATTTATCTCTCCACCCTGGAGGCTTCCTGCCTCTATTCCTGATGAAGGGCTTTTGCCCGAAACGTCGATTTTCCTGCTCCTTGGATGCTGCCTGAACTGCTGTGCTTTTCTAGCACCACTCTGATCTAAGCCACATCCACAAACATCCACTCTGTCCACCACTGACGCTCAGTGTACAAGATGCACCGCAGAAGTTCAATGAAGACCTCAGACGGTACCTTTCAAACCCATGACTACTTCCATCTGGAAGGTCAAGGGCAGTAGATACATGGGAACACCACCCCCTGCATGTTCCCCTCCAAGCCTCTCACCATCATCACTTGGAAATATATCACCATTCCTTCAGTGTTGCTGGATCAAAATCCTGGAATTCTTTCCCTTAGGGCATTGTGGGTCAACCTACAGCACATGGACTGCAGTGGTTCAAGAAAGTAGCTCACCATCACCTTCTCAAGGGACATTAAAGCCAGAGAGGCCAGGTCCCCTGAATAAATAATAAAAGTAATGCTCAGGGAGGAAGTGACCACAATTCCTGGCATCACAGCCCCCAGCTCAGCAGGATGTGGATGCAGTAGATTGTTTATTCCACCTTGCTCCAGACTGAATTCTCAGCAGATTTACACTTTTACACATGTATCAGTGAGTGTTAGTATTTGTGTGAATGCCTACCTGTACCTGAACGTGTGTGTGTTTGTTTAGGTGTACAGATTTCTGTGATCATGTCTGTGTGTTTAGGAATGCATGTATGTCTACATGCGGGTCTGTATGCGAGCATATGCGTAGGACTGTGCATGTTTTTGAGAGTGCGTACAGAACAAGTGTTCCATTCCGAATGGCCCGGTAGACACTGCCTCATCCGTTGCCTGATCCAATTGTTCAGTGAGTGGGGGAGTCAGGATCTGAGCAGCTTTATCTGAGGGGTTCCAGGAAACTGTTCCAGCCACAAACAGAAAGCTGCCTGAGGCAATATATACTGCCTGAGGAACAGGGAGACATTATTTACCTGGAAAACCTCTCTGGGGATCTTTGTCTTGTTTTCCAGATCATATTAAATGTAGTCTGCAGATTGCTGAGTTACAGTGGAGAAAGGAAGGCAGGCTGTGTTCCACAGCAGGGAAGGATTACGCACAGTGCTTAAACACAATATCATCATATGGTATCAAACGAGTAGGACAAAGCCCTTCGAGCCTATTCTCTCCCCTTCAACATTACTTTGTGCCATTTTCCTCCCCTGTAGTCAAATCCCACTTTCTTCCTTTTCAAGTATCCATTCTTACGAGTTGCTTCAATCGAACCTGCCTCCCCACACTGTCAGCCAGCAGAATCCAGACCCTCACCACTGTGGTTGAGAATTGGGATAAAGACCGCAGCAAAAGACTCCCTAAATTCCCCATTAACAAGCACTCTCTCCCCCAATTCCCCAATAACTGTGCTCTTCCTGAATTCCCCTGCTCTTGTGCTATTCCTTTGTCAGGCCATCTTTGTATTCCAGTCACCTTCTTTCTATTTTGTTATTTGTTTGGTATGGGATGTATTGTGTTTCTTGGATGCATTAAAGATATTTCATTAACCTGATCTTTTTTTCAGTTTCTCCAGCTCTCTCCGATCTATGTTCACAGCATCATGCAGGAGCCTTCGGACTGTTGGCTCAGTACCACCAAAACTACATCCCTCTGTACACCAGTTCTCCGTTCCTGTGCTAGGCTCAGGAAGCCTTGAATAGCCTTCCCATCTTGACCCTCCTTTAGGATTATCCTTAAAATCTCCTGATTTGTCAGCTGTCCTCCTTGCTCTTTACATGCCTCGGGTGTCGTGTTTACTTTCACATCACCTGGGATGGTGCTGCTGGGAAGATGCTACACTAATGCAGGTTGTTTTTGGTGGTGTGAAAACAGTTGTTCACTCTCTAACCCTGCCCCACCACAGGACTGTGCTCAGTGTTGGCTTGTGTTCCTGCTGCACAATGGAAGAACAACAAGCAAACCGAACTAAACTGGAGGCTGGAGCCACCATCACAAGTTCACCTCATTTAATTCTCCATTTTATGAGGAGCTTTTATTTTCTTTTAACATATTGGATGAGTTCCTGCTGAACAGATATTTAAATCAGATCCCTGCAGTCTATTAAAACAAGCCAAAGAACCAGCTGTAGGAATATTCTTTTTTAAACAAATAAGGAGGCCACTATGGGCAACAATTTCAGCCCAGGACTGGAGTCACATATCAATCCCAACTGCTTCAGGAGAGCTGCTTTAGCTTCCTCTGGGACATGGTCAGCATGGATGAGTTGGACTGAAGGGTCTGTTTCCATATCAAAGCGTGTGATGCTGGAAAAGCACAGCTGGTCAGGCAGCATCCAAGGAGCAGGAGAGTCAATGTTTCGAGCATAACCTCTTCATCAGGAGTATATAAATATATAAAATGATATATAAAACAAGGGTCTGTTTCCATGCTGAGCAAGCAAGCTCGATTGTAAAACAGATTGGCAGCTTCACAATAAACAAAATGTAAACCCTTAAACATACTGTGGTGGATTTCCAACTCCTCAGCCCCGTTCCCCAGGATTACCAACCTATAGCATAACCATAGCCCTATTCCAACGCTGCGCACAGGGCTTGGCTGGGAGGTATTTGAAAGTTTAGTGGCCAAGGATGATGGCCCAGGGGACGTAGAAAACCATGACAAAGAAGGACACTGGGTGAGCACCTGAGGAAAGTAACCTCACAGGTTTATTATGGATAGATCGACCAGGTTGATGTACGGAGATCAGCCATGCATCCAATTGGCTGAATGGCCTCTTCTACCTATAGGACTCATTGGTTCGAAAAAGCAACATCCTGCAGATGTTGGAAATCTGAAACAAACACCGAGAATGCTGAATAAATTTAGCAGGCCTGCACAGTGGCTAGCACTGCTGCCTCACAGAGCCAGGGACTCGGGTTCGATTCCAGCCTTGGGCGACTGTCTGTGTGGAGTTTGCACATTCTCCCCGCGTCTGTGTGGGTTTCCTCCGGGTGCTCTGGTTTCCTCCCACAATCCAAAGGTGTACAGGTAGGATGAATTGGCCAAGGGGAATTGCCCATAGTGTTCAGAGATGTGTAGGTTAGATGCATTAGTCAGGGGAACTGTCGAGTAATAAGGTAGGGGAATGGGTCTGGGTAGGTTACTCTTCAGAGGGTTGGTGTGGAATTGATGGGCCAAATGGGGATTCTATGAGGTCTGGCAGGGAGAGGAAACCTTTTGAATCCAGTATTGTTCTTCTTCAGAACTTTGAAAGAAAGGATACCCTTGTGCTTGGATACACCCCTGCGTGACACAGACTGCCTGGTCCATGGACAAGGTCATAGACATCACCCTCAACTGGCACTGCCTCAGGAATCCCAGAACAGGTTAGAACTGGCCCTCTGGTCCTAGACTCTCCAATGAGGAGAAACATTCTCTCAGCATTTACCTTGTCAAACTCCTTAAGGATCCTCTATGTTTCAATGAGACATGATTTCACTGCACAAATGTAAATGTTTCTTTCTTTTTCCTCTGTTGTCTACAGTTGGCATTCTATTGTACTTCTCCCCATATCCCTCAGCCTCACCTGAATTACCGTATTCCCATATCCCTCAACCTCACCCTCATCACCTCACCTCCATTTCACTCAATCTCATCCTACACACATTCTTCCATTATCCTTAAATTCCACCTAACAACCTTCGCCTGTCTCCTTAAATCCCAGCATTCACATTCCACCCAATATCTGTGAATTTACCTCAAAGATCACAGAATATCTACAACACTGATGAGGCCTTTGAGCCCACCATGTCTGTTCTGAGATCTCCAAAGCAGCAATTCATCCAGTGTCCCTCCATGGCATTTTCACTATAGTTCTGCAAGGTTTCCTTTTTCAGACAATGACCCCATGTCCTCTTGAATCCCTTTACTGAACCTGCCTCCACCACACTCTCAGGCTGTTCATTTCAAAGCCTAACTCCTCGCTGAGAGGAATAGTTTTTCCCCACCTCAACCCATCTGCCCATGGGAACTGACTCTATCTACTCTGTCCAGCATCCTCATGATGTTGAATACTTCAATCAGATATTTTTAAAATGCAATTCTCCCATCAATTCTGGTCTCCCTGTTGTAGGAAAAATGTTGTTAAAACTTGAAAAGGTTCAGAAAAGATTCACAAGGATGTTGCCAGGATGGGAGAGTTTGAGCTTAAGGGAGAGGCTGAATAGACTGGAGCTGTTTTCCCTGGAGGCTGAGGGGTGACCTTACAGTGGTCTATAAAATCATGAGGGGCATGGAAAGGGTGAATAGACTAGGTCGTTTCCCTGAGGAGGAGGAGTCCAGCACTAGAGAGCATAGGTTTAAGGTGAGAGGAAGTGGTGGAGGCTGGTACAATTACAACATTTAAAAGGCATCTGGATGGGTTTATGAATAGAAAGGGTTTAGAGGGATAAGGGCCAAATGCTGGCACATGGAACTAGATTAATTTGGGATTTCTGGTTGGCATGGGCGAGTTGGACCGAAGGATCTGTTTCCCTGCCGTATGACTCTACTCATGGGATCTGGGACTTCCTGGCTGGCCAGAATTTATTGCCTGTTCCTAATTGCCCTTTTGCAGGCCGGTATCAATTTAGACTGGTCAAATCTATGGAACATCTGTGAGAAAAGTGGCCATTGTTTTGTAGAAGGAAAGGATCCACTCTGGATGAGGCACTCTGGACCAGTCCAGATACCACGCTGACCCTCACCGTCGAGCCGGTCAGGAGATCAAGGTGAGCAAGGACGACATGTCCCTCAGTAAACCCCTCGTCACAGCAGCTCGAGAATGGAAGTGGTCTGGAGAGAAACAAAGCTGTTCCTGTTGCATTCCACGCTTTCCTGATAACAAAACTCTCTTGGAACATGCGCACATTCCAGTGAGAGAGGAAGCCAACTCAGACACTATCGCTGCTGCCCTCAGAATGGGAATGGGATTGGGAATGGTCTTCTGGTTCAGGAGGTCACAGCCTCCAGATCAATATCATTGCCCTCCAGGTAATTGTGGCTGGGGCTGGGATTGAATTAAGTTTCAACGGTCCTTGGGAACAAGATATCCCCAAGGGTTGTGGGGGCGGGGAGGGAGGTCAGATGTAACCTCGAGGTCAAACCTTTAAAATCAATGTGAAGTTTGGCCTAACAATCCATATAGTTTAATAATAGTCGATTCAGCTGGGATTATAGCTGTGAGTGGTGAGTGGTGGGGGGATGGGGGGGGCGGAGGAGAGGGGAGGGTTATGAAGCTTGCTTGACTAAGAGATTTGATCGAGGGTTTTCAAAGTCATGAGCGGGCTGGATACAGCAGACAGGGAGAAGCTGCATCTGCTCATAAAAGAGAAAAGAACGAGAGGGTATAGGTCTAAACTGATGTACAAACAAAGTACCAGTGATGTGAGAAAAAACACTTTCACACAGCGAGTAGTTAGGGTCTGGACTGTACCACCTAGTAATTTGGTGGAGGCAGGTTCAATTGAAGCATTCAAGAGGGGCATTGGATGGCTATCTGGACAGAAATGGTGTGTGGGGGTACGGGGAAAAGGCAGGAGGTTGGCGTTAGGTAAAAGAGCCAGTGCAGGCATGATGAATAAAGAAAATTGCAGCACAGGAACAGGCCCTTTGGCCCTTCAAGCCTGCGCCGATCCTGATCCTCTCTCTAAACTTGTCACTTATTTTCTAAGGATCTGTATCCCTCTGCTCCCTGCTCATTCATGTATCTGTCTAGATGCATCTTCAATGTCACTATCATGCCCATCTCTACCATCTACGTTGGCAATGTGCTCCAGGCACCCACACATATCTCCACACAAGAACTTTCCACACATATCTCCCTTAAACCTTTCCCCGATGGGCCGAATAACCTCATTCCGCGCCATAACATTTCTGTAATCCTGAGTCAATCGAACCCAGAAAGTTGGGCACTTATCCCTCAGCAGGACACGTTATCCATCAATATTGAATCTCATTTTTCTCCCGAAAAGCAGTGATGGGGAGATGCCCTTGGCTGAGATAACCATGTGTGGCCTATCCAGGTAAACTGCTCAGTCACTGTGAAGGATTTGCAAAACATACAGCGATCATCCAAAAGATGGAATCAATACAATCATGGAGTTATAGTATATAACTGGTAACCTGGTGGTTACATCTCCAGACAAGTCTTCAAAGGTAACAGACCTGGAATGCTAACTTTTGTTTTTCTCTCTCTCTCTGAGCAGCAGCTGCTGGCATGTAGTGTATTTCCGGCTTTCTGTTTTAATGGCAGTGACCTGGGTGTGAGATACAATTTGCCATCCCACCACAGCAGCTGCTGGAACTTCAGATCTGCTGGCGAACGAAATCGGCAATAAAATGGTTCCTCTCAGCAACGGGGACCATGAAGCTACGGGACTGACTTAAAGACCTACCCGACTGAGCCACTCGGAGGAGGGAAATCTGAACCCCTTACCCTGTTTCCCAGAGTGTTGCCTGGGCTGCAAGTTCTGAGCTGAGGTTTAGGGGAGGGGGTGTGGGGGTGGAATTTGATCGGCTGGGGTGGTTTTCCCAGGAGCAGTGAATGTCGAGAGGGGACCTGATGGAAAAGGATCAACTTTTGAAGGGCATAGATAGGGTGGGGGAGTGTTTAACATCAGTAGAGGGGTCAATAGCCAGGGAGATAGATCTGAGAGGAGAGGTAGGAGGTAAGAGGAGAGCAGAGAAGAATTTCCCAAAGGGTGGTGGGAACGTGCAACTCATTGACTGAAAGCTGGGCTCAGTCATAAACTCTTGTCCAATTTAAGCCGCGTTTAGATATTCACTGGCATTGTCAGGGCTCAGGGCCTGGAAGCTGGGATTAGTGCAGTCAGATCTATGTTGACTGGTGTGGACATGATGGGTCAGATGTTCTCCTCCTGCAGTATAAACGTCGATGAGACTCCAGATTCACAGCCATGTAGTTGACTCTGAAGTGACCCATGTGAGTGACTCAGTATCAAATCGCCATGTGAAAACCTGTGCCACCATTGGATTGATTACAGCATTTCAGAGAGTCACCACCACCTTCTCATTGGGAATGGGTTAGATCATAAACACTGACCTTGTCAATGAAAAGCTGGCAAGCGTGAGAGGGCTGATAAAATCGCCCCAAAGAGCAGGAGTAGACCACTGAACCCTTCAAAAGCCTTCTCCTTTATTCAATGAGATCAATGCTGCCCTTCCACCTTGATGCCATTTTCCTACACTATCCCTTGGTGTTGTTATATGTACGTATCTATTGACCTCAATGACTGAGCCTCTACAGACCCCTGAGGCAAAGAATTCCAAACATTCACCACCCACTATGTGAAGAAATTCCTCCCCAACTCAGTCTGAAATGGTCTAGTACTTATCCTGAGTCTGTGTCCAATGACTCAGACCCATCTCAACTGCAGCGACCTAGTGCACCCTGGTTAGAATTTTGTATATTAGAATGAGATACCTTTCAGTCTTCTAAAAGACAGACAATTGGACAGCTAGAGAGTGAATCCCAACCAATGACACAGTGTCCAATGGTGGAAAAAACATCATCTCTAATGGTGGAGTGGATTTTATCAAGAAGCTGCAAGGGATCAATGCTTGGAGGTACTCATTTATTATATTACAACGTGGTGTGTTATATAGTTCACTCAGGGATTCCAAGTTGCTGTGGCAATGTATACATTTACCAGGGGAAGGTGATGGCCTAGTGGTGATATCACCAGAACATCAACACAGAAACTCGGTTAATATTCTGGGGACCTGGCTTTGAATCCGGCCTCGGTGGCACCTGGAATTAAAAGTCTAATGGTGATTGCTGTCATTGGAACCCATCTGGTTCATTAATGTCCGTTAGGGAAGGAAATCTGATGCCCATACCTGGTCTGGCCTACATGTGACTCCAGACCCACAGCAATGTGGTCACTCTTTACTGCCTTCTGGGGAATTTACATTTCGGTTTTATTGCCACGTGTACTAAAGTACGGGGTACAGGAGTTATAGTGCAACAGGTTTTTTTGGAAGCACTAGCTTTCAGAATTACATTAGATTAGATTACATTAGATTACATTACAGTGTGGAAACAGGCCCTTCGGCCCAACAAGTCCACACCGACCCGCCGAAGCGAAACCCACCCATACCCCTACATTTACCCCTTACCTAACACTACGGGCAATTTAGCATGGCCAATTCACCTGACCCTGCACATCTTTTGGACTGTGGGAGGAAACCGGAGCACCCGGAGGAAACCCACGCAGACACGGGGAGAACGTGCAAACTCCACACAGTCAGTCGCCTGAGGCGGGAATTGAACCCGGGTCTCAGGCGCTGTGAGGCAGCAGTGCTAACCACTGTGCCACCGTGCCGCCCACAAACATTCACCACCCACTGCTGAAGAATACTGCTTCTTCAGCAGGTGACTCGTGGGGCAAGATCATAAGACACAGAATTTATAGCAAAAGATCACAGTGTCATGCATTTAAACATTTTCATTGCATAAGACTGATCTTTTGCTATAAAGACCTCATTTTATGATCCTGCCCCACTAGTTGCCTGATGAAGAAGCAGCACTCCGAAAGCTAGTGCTTCCAAATAAACCTGTTGGACTATAACCTGGTGTTGCATGACTTTTAACTTTGCCCACCCTAGTCTAACAATGGCACCTCCATAACACAAGAGGACAGTGAAAAGTGTACAATGTCACCGCACACAGCACCATCTTGTACCTAGATACAAAATCTTAGTGACAGAAATAACAAAAATAGAAATAAGTTGAAACGTTCAGCACTACAGTCTTCTTTGCTGTCGAAAAGTAGAAAAAAATAAACAAATAAAATTAAAATGTCAATAAGTGTTGGCCTGGCCAGTGATACCATCATCTCCTGAAACATGAGGAAAAGTAAGTTGAAGCCTGGGCTTACAGTTCGTGAAGGCTCCAATTTCCTTTCCACCATGTGGCTGTCCAGGATCTCTCCCAATCTTTGTGCCTGTTGTCAATGTCACAGGATTTCCACTTGGCCACATGTTCGATGGGGCAGTGAGTGCTTGCCTGGGACATGAACCCAGTCCGTTTGGTTCAGATAGCCAGATCTTACTGCACCATTAAATAAAAAAACTAGTGAGATTGCAACATGAGACTTCCAGCCAGCAGGGGAGCATGTAGACAAGTTATTGTGAAACATTCGATTCAAGATAGCCAGTTCAAGATACACTGTTGGAATATTGCATGCAGTTCTGGTCTCCTTCCTATCAGAAGGATCTTGTGAAACTTGAAAAGGTTCAGAAAAAATTTACAAGGATGTTGCCAGGGTTGGAGGATTTGAACGATAGGGAGAGGCTGAATTGTTTGGGGCTGTTTTCCCTGGAGTGTCAGAGGCTGAGGGGTGACCTTATAGAGGTTTATAAAATCATGAGGGGCATGGATAGGATAAATAGACAAGGTAGGGGAGTCTGGAACTAGAGGGCATAGGTTCAGCATGAGAGGGGAAAGATGTAAAAGAGACCTAAGGGGCAACTTTTTCACGCAGAAGGTGGTACGTGTATGGAATGAGCTGCCAGAGGAAGTGGTGGAGGCTGGTACAATTACAGCATTTAAAAGGCATCTGGATAGATATATGAATAGAAAGGGTTAGGGGCATATGGGCCAAGTGCTGGAAAATGGGACTAGATTAGTTTAGGATACCTGGTTGGCATGGACGAGTTGGACTGAAAGGTCTATTTCTGTGCTGTGCATCTCTCTGACGCCATGACTCTGTACCAGAATTCACCAAGACACCAAGTAAAATTTCATCTGGCAGGAATTTCTTCTGGATCTCTTTCCATACCTGTACCTTGTGTGGTGGGAGGAATTCCATAACTCGGGGATCCAATCTTTTTAAACAACCCGTAGCAGTTCCGCGGAGACTACCGGGGTCCAGGGCAACTCCAGTCTGGTGCACAGAGTTTCAGCAACACATCGCTAGCCCTCTGTGATCAGTACCCTCCTGCAAGGGGCACCAGACCAACAGATTCAACCAGAACCATTTCCTTTGTCCTCCCCTTTCCCCCTCCAGGTGTTCAAACAGGGGCCTGTATCTGCAATATTACCAGCAAGGTGTTCAATCTTCAGAACCCAAGCCCCCCCAATGTGGGAGTGCAAGTGTTGGCTTTAAAGAAGTGCTGGCAGCAGTGGGGGGAATGGGACGAGACACTTGTTAAACCTTTCACTGCTTAAGTTTTCAAAATCCCTGCCTCCGGCTCCCTGAGCTGGGAACAGCTGGTTCAATAAACAGCCTGTGCCTTCGACAGATCCCAGAGGCAGTCTCGGCTGATCCGGAAATATCGAGGTCACCGTGAGAAAGATGGCTGGCTCCAGAACAAGCTTCTAGGTAGACAGGCAAGAGGCTGGAAGAGCACAGCCAGGCAGGCAGCATCAGGAGGTGGAGGAGTTGCGGGTGTAACCCTTCTTCAGGACTGGGAGTGGGTGTGGGGGCAGCTGCAGATAAAAGGGGTGGCGGGTGCAGGGTGGTGAGGTGGGGGTTGGTGAGAAGGCAGAATTTTTCAAAACGCTGGCCGTCGAGTATTGCATATGTGGCTGACCAGGACTGATGTCTCAACTAAAAGACAGTGTTTCTACATGCTCTCAGGCTATCTCTATGTCTCGATTTGGAGTGTGGGCCCAGAATCTGGAACAGGACAGTGATGCAGAATTGACCGTGGTATCCCACAGCACATGCAGGAAATGTGAGTGACTGTCTGAGCTATGTTACTGTAAGTTTCTGAATGGTGGGAAAAGTGAGTGGAAGAAACAGACGTGCTGAAAAACAATCACAATTATTGACCTGTTTGGCCTCTGTATTCCAAGAATCCGCCGAAAGGTCAAGGAATTCTAATTCCTTATAACACCCCAACATATTTGGAGCTGCCATGGGTGATGGACAGAGGCAGGTGGTTGGCCAATGGTAAGCCAAACAGGAAGCAACAAAGAATGGTCATGACAGTGGAAGGGGATGGGGTGAAGTCAGGAAAGGGTCAAAGATCAGAGGTTGTGTCAAAGGCGCTCCAATAAATAGATTGTTGGAGTTCCTTTCAAAAGTTTCAATTTCTTGCAATAAGAGTCATAGACGAAGTCACATCGTTGTGGTAAATTAGCATTCAATTGATCACGGCTGTCCCTTTCTCAAGAATTTAATTTCTCTCCACTCCTTCAGAAGTAAAGTCCTGCAGCTCTGTCACGGGAGCTCACTGTCACACATTGCACCAGGGGTGTGCCCAAATCTCCTTGACCACATTTCTGGTCCCAGCCCAAACCCCTCCTCATGTGACCCAGTGCCAAACAATTGTTTGCCCACATTTTTGACATGTACCCTCAACTGGTTTGATATTTCTACAGGATGGCAGTGGTCTGATGTTAATGTTACTGAACAAAACATCCGAAAGCCCAGGGCAATGCTTTGGGAGATAGTTTCAAATATCTGATCAATTTCCACCAGTACAGTGCCCCAGTGTTACACAGTGACAGACCTGTCTCCACCAGTACTGTACCCCAGTGTTGTACAGAGATATACCTGTCTCCACCAGTACTGTACCCCAGTGTTACACAGTGACAGACCTGTCCCCACCAGTACTGTACCTCAGTGTTATACAGTGACAGACCTGTCCCCACCAGAACTGTACCCCAGTGTTACACAGTGACAGACCTGTTCCCACCAGAACTGTACCCCAGTGTTACATAGTGACAGACCTGTCCCCACCAGTACTGTACCCCAGTGTTACACAGTGACAGACCTGTCCCCACCAGAACTGTACCCCAGTGTTACACAGTCACAGACCTGTCCCCACCAGTACTGTACCCCAGTGGTACACTGTGACAGACCTGTCCCCACCAGTACTGTACCCCAGTGTTACACAGTGACAGACCTGTCCCCACCAGTACTGTACCCCAGTGTTATACAGTGACAGACCTGTCCCCACCAGTACTGTACCCCAGTATTGTACAGTGACAGATGTGTTCTCAGCTATTCTTTCTTTCAGTGTTGTAGATTATCTTGCTAGTTTTGTAGACAGAACAGATCTGAGCAATTTTCAGGAATGAGACTGGGAACATGCTGCTGGTTTTCTGTAGTTGGCCATGGTGTGTAAACCCTTCAATGTCTCCTGCAGTGAGTCTGAAGGAGCTCAGTGCCTGTAGTGTGAAGCTGCTGTTCACAATCCACTGAGAATGAAGATGAGTCACAATATAATAGGCTGATGACACAAATGTCCTGAACTGCGCTGGGAACCATTAACTAGCTGCATTTCCCAAAACACTTAACAGTGACCAGAATCTCACAGTCTCTCCAACAGACACAGTAATTACTGTAGTACAAATCACTTCCTCCAACCAGACAATTCCTTTGGAATCAATCAGCCTCCAGCCAGACATCCCACTCCTATCAACCTCACTAAATCAAAAGAGCACAAGCCTTGCTCAGTCTTTGGAAAGGTTTATTCCTGTCGCCATGCAAATTGTAAACCTCACTATCACCTCTGCTTCCTCCCCCAAACTCAGTAATCAGCCGGATCCACTGAGAATCCAAACTGACAGTTCATCATAGAATTCCGACATAGTGGTAGCATGCCATTTGGTCCACTGAGTTACCACAGCATCCTCCCCAAATCCACCCCATTAACGTCTCTCTCTAACCCTGCATTTCCCATGTCTAATTCACCTAACCTGCACATCACCAGACACTACGGGCAATTTAGCTTGGCCAACTCACCTAACCTGCACATCTTTGGACTGTGGGAGGAAACCGGAGCACCCAGAGGAAACCCACGCAGACACGGGGAGAATGTGCAAACTCCACACAGAGAGTCATCCGAGGTTGGAATTGAACCCAGGTCCCTGGAGCTGTGAGGCAGCAGGGCTAACCACTGAGCCACTGACCACAGTTTTCACCCTCAACTGAATCAGATGAGAATCCTTTGGCATTCCAGTTACATCGTCAGCCTTCAACCGTTCGAAACCACTAAAGGTTTTAAAAATGAACATGGAACTCATGTGGTCTTAAAAGAAAGAGTTAGAAATAGCTCTGAGAGCGAAAGAGATCCATGGGTGTGCGGAGGCAAAAAGCAAGTAACAATAGGCGATTTGCCTCATACAAATTGCTGGGGAAGTATTGTAATCGATTATTAATGAAACAATAGCAGAATAATTTGGAAAATCATCATCTAATCAAGCAGAGCGAGCATGGTCCGATGAAAGGGAAATTGTGTCTGACTAATTTATTCGAGTTTCTCAAGGAGCTCTCAACCAGAGTGGATAGAGGGGAGCCTGTGGACATGTGGTAGTTGGACTTCCAGCAGGCATTCAATAACATACCTCAAGAAAGGTTACGTTTTAAGATAAGAGCCTATAGTGTTGGAGGTAGTACATTGGGGTGGATAGAGAGTTGGCTGATGGGTAGGAAACAGCGAGTGGTGATAAGGGATTCCCTTTCTGGTGGGTGACCAGTGAAGTTTCACAGGGATCGGCACTGGGACTCCAACAGTTGACAATATACATTAATAACTCGGGGACAGGAAATGCAAAATTGTTACAGTGTGGAAGGAGGACATTCAGCCCATCGTGCCTGCACTGCCCCTTCAACTGCACCACAGCAAAAATGAATACCTTCATTGGGCAAAGGGAGAGAGGCAGGAGGGTGTGTTATTACCTCAGGCCGATCCCTGCTTCATCCCCATATACTTGCACTTTATTCTTATTTCTATCTAAACGGTCACCAAACTGTGAATTTCCGAGGTGGAGGTTTCAAAACCCTGCCATTTCCCTCTTGATTTCCAAACTTCAGACTTGCTCTCATTAAAAAAGTAATAACAGTCTGAGCAGAAGCTGCTGCTTCTGACCTTAGGGCAGCTTTGTGGCTTTTCAGATGACTTCTTCAGAAAGGTTGGGATTGATCACAAATTTTGCTTCATGTTTGATGGGGTGCCCAGGATAATACAAAGTTTACTGCAGATGGAAGAAATTAGTAGTAGCAGCAGTCTGTACTATCCACAAGATGTACTGCAGAAATTCACCAAAGATCCTTAGAAAGCATCTTCCAAACACACGACCATTTCCATCTGGAAGGCCAGCAGATGCATGGGAACACACCCCCTGCAAGTTCTCCGAACCATGCACTATCCTGATTTGGAAATATATTTCCGTTCCTTCACTGTCGCTGGGTCAAAATCCTGGAATTCCTTCCCTAAGGGCATTGTGGGTCAACCTACAGCACATGGACTGCAGTGGTTTCAAGAAGGCAGCTCACCCCCACTTTCTCAAGGGGCAACTAGGGACGGGCAATAAATGCTGGGCCCAGCCAGAGACATTCAGGGCCCAAAATGGAGAGGGTTGGGGAGACATAATTTCCCACACATAAGTGAACAAAAACAGTTAGTTGTTGTCACATCCTCCTGCACCTCTCTCTTTGATCACTGAAGCAGTTCATTTTTCCTATGGCACAATTATGCTTAGAATGGTCACCGTGTACACTTTGAGGCTTAAGAGCAATGATTGAGGCAATTCAGAGAAGGTTTACTCAGCTGATCCCAGGTATGGATGGACTGCCTTTTAAAGTGATGTTGAGTACTGGATGTAGATTTGCTCGCTGAGCTGGAAGGTTCGTTTTCAGACATTTCGTCCCCATACCAGGTAGCATCATCAGTGAGCCTCCAGATGAAGGTTGTCATTCAGAGGCTCACTGAAGATGTTACCTGGTATGGTGACGAAACATCTGAAAATGAACCTTCCAGCTCAGCAAGCAAACCTACATCCAGAACCTCAACCTGACCTACAAGTCTTTTCAAAACTCACTGATGTTGAGTACGTTGGACCTGTACTCATTGGCATATTGAACAATCAGAGACAACATGATTCAAACAGACAAGATTCTTGGGGGACTTGACAGAGTAGATGTGGAAAGATTACTTCCTCTTGCGGGAGATTTGAGGACAAAAGGTCATAATATTTATAAGGTGTTGCACATTTCAGATAGGAATCTCTTCATTCAGAAAATCGTGAATCTATGAAATTATTTTCTGCAGAGGGCTGTCGAGGCTGGGTCACTAAGGACAGGCAGTTCCCAGGGCGCAAGCAGGTTCTGTTCTTGAGTCCATTCACAAGTTGATCTGTACTCGAGTTGGAATGCAGTGCAGGATGATATAAAATTCCATTCACAAGTATGAAGAAGCATTCACATGAATGATCTTTAAAATTACACCCTTGTACAGGATTGTGCTCATAAGAATGATCGATCCTTAGTCAAACCCTCATAAATTGGGAACTCGAATTCAAGGCTGAAACAGGCACATTTTTAATCAATAAGGGAATCAAGGATTACGGGGAAAGATCAGGAAAGTGGAATTAAGAATAATCAAATCAATCATGATCTCATTGAATGGCAGAGCAGACGTTAGATTAGATTAGATTAGATTACTTACAGTGTGGAAACAGGCCCTTTGGCCCAACAAATCCACACCGATCCTCCAAACAGCAACCCACCCAGACCCATTCCCCTACATTTACCCCTTCACCTAACACTACGGACAATTTAGCATGGCCAATTCACCTAACCTGCACATTTTTGGACTGTGGGAGGAAACCGGAGCACTCGGAGGAAACCCACGCAGACACGGGGAGAATGTGCAAACTCCACCCAGACAGTTGCCTGAGGCGGGAATTGAACCCGGGTCTCTGACGTTGATGGGCTGAATGGCCTACTTCTGTTGTCTCTGTGTTTCTAAAATCACGAAACTGCATTATCCCCATCTCCCTTGATGTTTTGCAAAGGTAGAAATCTATCAATCTCAGACTTCAATGACTGAGCCTCCAGCGTATAGAATATCAAAGGTTCACCACCCACTAAGTAAAGAAATTTCTCCTCATTTCAGTCCTGAATGGCTTGCCTTTAATGTCCCTGGGTTCTAAAACCCCAGAGCAACACCCTCGCACCTGCATCTACCCTGTCCATTCCTGTCAGAATTTTGTGTATGTGAATGAGATCTCAACTCTCTCATTATTCAAAATTCCAGGGAATGTATACCCCGTCTATATCACTTCATAAGACCAGGCCAGGGAGTTGGAGTAGTGTAGTGGTAACGTCGCTGGATTAATAATCTAGAAATGCAGGCAAGTGTTCTGGGGGGGCATGAGCTCAAAGTGCACCATGGAAGCTGGTAGAATATCAATTCACTAAATAAACCTAGTCTTAGTAAATGTGACTGTTAAACTAACATTGATTGTTGGTTAAAAACCCATCTGGTTCCTTAAGTAAAGGAAGGAACTCTGCTATCCTTACCTGGTCTGGCCAACATGTGGCTCCAGGAGAAAGTGAGGACTGCAGATGCTGGAGATCAGAGTCGAGAGTGTGGTGCTGGAAAAGCGCAGCAGGTCAGGCATCATCCGAGGAGCAGGGGAATCAACGATTCGGGCATAAACCTAGTTTCCTGATGAAGGGCTTATTCCTGAAACGTTGACTCTCATGTTCCTCGGACGCTGCCTGACCTACTGTGCTTTTCCAGCACCACACTGTTGACTACATGTGACTCCAGACTCACAACAATGCGGTTGCCTCTTAACTGCCCTTGGAAATGGCCAAGCAAGACCTTCAGCGGGATAGACCTTACCAGGGATGCTTGCACCCCGTGAAATGTTAATGCAAGACTCCCATTCACACCTACTGACCAACCTGTAACTATGGAGTGCCTTTTAACTTAATAAAAATCACCCCAGGCTTCAAGAGGGTTGGGAAACAGAATTTGACACTGAGCCATACATTAGAAGGTCTTAAAACAGGTGTCCAAAAAGTGTAGTCAGGGCAGCTGGAGCATCTGATGGGCAGCAAAGCCTGGTACACAGGTTGGCAAACCTAAAGACGTAATTTACGTATTGGAGGGGCAACCGATGTATGGTGGTGGATCGATTCAAATCGGAAAACACAGGAGGCCAGAATTAGATTGATCTTGAAGGAGATTAAAGGAATGGGAAGGGGTGAGGGAACAGAGAGATTCGGAAACAGCGATGAGAATTTGAAAAGTGTAACATTGGGAGGGATTCTGACTATTCGAGCTTTTAATTATTCGCCATAATCAGGGCAGCACTTAGGGTAAGGGGAGGAACGTGAAAACTCGAGGTTTTAACTGTGGGACTCTGCTTTATTCACTTGATTTGGAGACGCCAGTGTTGGACTGGGGTGTACAAAGTTAAAAATCACACAACACCAGGTTATAGTCCAACAGGTTTATTTGAAGGAGCGACGCTCCTTCATCAGGTGGTTGTTGAAGATGCAGCGTTCCGAAATCTAGTGCTTCCAATTAAACCTGTTGGACTATAACCTGGTGTTGTGTGATTTTTAACTTTATTCACTTGATGTTTTCAAGCCACAGACAACAGGGAATAAATCTTCATTGTGATATCACAACACATCAAAGCTCAAACGATGCATCACTTCTGACGACAGGCTGCAGGCTCTGACCATTCTTCTGGAGTGATTCAGCTGGCAAAATGCACGTTTGCCGATGAACATCGCAAACAGACTGGGTCAAGGCCCTGAGGCTGCAGTGATTTATTCTCAATGTTCCTGGTTAAATGAGTCACAGTATCTCTGACAGGATATTATCAGTCATGGACAATTGGCTGTGTCAAAGGATGTGTTCACATTGTGCAGCACCTCATTACTCTCCTCACATGAGGGAGACACCTCTTGGAGAGTTTGAGCGATAATGCGGCTGAATTGCTTCGCTCCTCAACCCCAACTTTCCAGTTTAGGTTGAACCCATCCCTTCACCCCTCCTCCACCTTAGCCATTGTCTTTGTTAAAGATTCTTCAGTTTGCCCTCAATAGCTTGGACAATCTCAGCAGACTGCTTTAAGACAGCTCACTCATCGAGCTGGGAAAGGAACCCGAGGAAGGGAAAATTCGTGTCCTTCTGCCCAGTCTGACACCTTTGCAGAAACCCAACACGCTATCGCAGAGAGGGTGTGGGCCAAATGATAAGCTTTCTACAACACGGCTGAGGCGGGCAACTCTCTGACACAGGATGGAGCCCTCAAAACATGACCACCACTGACACTGGCTCTAATCTGAAACGCAATGCAACAATCGACACTGTCTTTGAGAGTGAAGCAGCAACAAAACTCATTGAGCAGCTCAGACAAAACAAGAAAACTATCCTCAATCAGAGCTGAAAATGTTTTGCTGGAAAAGCGCAGCAGGTCAGGCAGCATCCAAGGAGCAGGAGAATCGACGTTTAGGGCATGAGCCCTTCTTCATTCCTGCTGCACTGCAGCATCTCACCAAAGATCCTCAGGCAGCACCTTCCAAACCCACAGCCACTTCCACCTGGAAGGACAAGAGCAGCAGATAGATGGGAACACCACCAAGTTCACCTCCAAGTCACTCACCATCTTGACTTGGGAACATAACGCCATTCCTTCAGTGGAAATCTCTTCCTCAGGGCATTGTAGGTCAGCGTATGGACTGCAGCGGTTCAAGAAGGCAGCTCACCCCCACCTTCTCAAGGGGCAACTAGGGACGGGCAATAAATGCTGGGCCCAACCAGTTGTGTCCATGTCTAAAGCATGGATTTAGAACAATCTTTCCATATAACTAACGGGATGATTGAATATTCTATGCAGATAGTAGGCCCATTAATAGAATTGTCACGAGAGTAAGAGAAATACAATTTCTCAAAGTCAATCTAGCCCAGTGTATCCTTCCTCCTCCAGTGACTCGGCACACTCCCACTCTCCTGAACTCAATGAGTTCCCTCTCTCTGCTAACCTCTGTTATTTCATTTCCCTAGCCTCAGTGCTTCCATTCTCTCTTCTCTCCTGGCTGTTTGGGAGGCTCGGTAGTCACTATCTTCCTGCATCATCAGTTCAATACAGACCTTGATCCAGTCATAGACACAGGATTAGCCATTCCGTAATCTCCCACTTGCTGTTACACCAAGGCATGAGCCTGCTTTTTCTGAAAAGACTGAACAAAAAGGGACATTTTCCTCTGGATCAATCATCACTCTTACTTTAGTCTTACGAAAATTGGACCACAACTCAATTGATTTGGTGAACTTCTCCCTGCAGTGTCCAGGCAGATGCAATAATGAGGTGGGTTTGCTCCAACAATCGATAGTTATCAAGTGTTTTGAGCAGATTGTGTCAAAGTGTCATTTGTATTCTCTTGTTCCACGTATTGATTAGTTACAGCTTCCTTATCAAGTGCACAACATGGTGGATGATGCTGTTCTGCCCTGGTCCCCTTGATCCATAAGCACAAAGATAGATCCAACAACATGTTCATGTTACCTTCATCAATTTCTCTTTAACTATTAAGGCCATGTGATTATTTAATCTAATTGGGAAATTTTAAGATCCTAATATGAGTCCTAATCTACTTTTGAAACATAGATATATAGAAACTAGGAGCAGGAGTAGGCCATTCGGCCCTTCGATCCTGCTCCCCCATTCAATATGATCACAGCTGATCACCTAACTCAGTCCCCTGCTCCTGCTTTTCCCATTGATTCCTTTAGCTGTAAGAACCTCAGATTACAATGGGATCTTGACAAACTGGGCCAATGGGCTGAGTGGCAGATGGAGTTTAATTTAGGTAAATGCGAAGTGCTGCATTTTGGGAAAGCAAATTAGAGCAGAACTTATACACTTAACGGTAAGGTCTGAGGGAGTGTTGCTGAACAAAGAGACCTTAGAGTGTGTTGTCATAGCTCCTTGAAAGTAGAGTCACAGGTAGATAGGATAGTGAAGAAGGCGTTTGGTATGCTTTCCTTTATTGGTCAGAGTATTGAGTACAGAAGTTGGGAGGTCATGTTGCAGCTGTACAGGACATTGCTTAGGCCACTTTTGAAATGTTGCATGCAATTCTGGTCTGCTTCCTATCGGAAGGATATTGTGAAACCTAAAAGGGTTCAGAAAAAATCTACAAGGATGTTGCCAGGGTCGGAGGGTTTGAACTATAGGCAGAGGTTGAACAGGCTGGGGCTGTTTTCCCTGGAACGTTGGAGGCTGAGGGGTGACCTTATACAGGTTTGTAAAATCATGAGGGGCATGGATAGAGTAAATAGACAAGGTTTTTTCTCTGGGGTGGGGGAATCCAGAACTAGAGGGCATAGGTTTAGGGTGAGAGGGGAAAGATATAAAAGGGACCTAAGGGGCATTTTTTTCACACAGACAGTGGTGCACGTATGGAATGAGCTGCCAGATGAAGTGATGGAGGCTGGTACAATTACAGCATTTAACAAGCATCTGGATGGGTATATGAATAGGAAGGGTTTGGAGGGATATGGTCCAAGTGCTAGCAAATGGGACTAGATTAGATTGGGATATCTGATTGGCATGGAGGAGTTGGACCGAAGGGTATGTTTCTGTGCCGTACATCTCTATGACTCTATGACTATATCTAACCCCTTCTTGAAAATAGCCAACATTTTTTTACCTCAACCCCTCTCTGTGGCAGAGAATTCCACGGGTTTCCCACTCTCTGGGTGAAGATATCCCTCCTCAACTCAGTCCTAAATGGCCACCCAGTACATCCTTAGACTGTGAACCCTGGTTTTGAATTCAGAATTTAGAATTTTATAGGTTTCTGTGAGATCCTCCCTCATCCTTCTAAACTCCAGTGAATATCGTCCTAACCGATCCAATTCCTGCTCAGTCCTACCATTCCAGGAATCAGTCTGGTAAATCGTAACTGTACTCCTTCCATCATCATAACATCCTTCCTCTGGTGAGGAGACTAAAACTGCATACAACACTCCAGGTGCAGCCTCACTAAGACCCTGTACAATTATAGCAGGGCATCCCTGCTCCTGTACTGGAATCCTCTCACTATGAAGGCCAATATCCCATTTACCACCTTCCCCACCTGCTGCCCCCTGTAGGCTGACCTTCAGTGACTGGTGTACAAGGACACCCTGGTCGCATTGCCCCTCCCCCTTTCCCAATCAGGTAATAATGTGACTTCCTGTTTTTGCTACCAAAATGGATACCCTCACATCAATCCACACTGTACTTCATCTGCTGTGCATTTACCCACTCACTCAACCCAATCACAGTGAATCACTGATTACCCTTACAATCAAGTGTTGCTTTCCAGGATTTACCCCGAGCCCATGTTAACAAACACCAGATCTCCTCAGGCTGTATGAACTTGGAGCAGGAGGAGGCCATTCAGCCCCTCCAGCCTGCTCTGCCATTGAATACAACCATGGCTGATGTCATCTTGGCCTCAACTCCACTTTCCTGCCCCCTCTCTATAACCATGTAACCCATTATTAATTAAACATCTGTCTAACACCTCCTTAAATTTACTCAGTGTCCCAGCATCCACCACACTCTGAGGGAGTGAATTCCACAGATTCATGACCCTTTGAGAGAACTAATTCCTCCTCATCTCTGCTTTAAATCTGCCACCCCCATCCTAAAACCATGACCTCTCGTTCTAGATTACCCCACATGAGGGAACATCCTCTCTATGTCTACTTTGTCAATCCCCTTTAGCATGTCATTTACCCCAATTACATCTCCTCCCATCCTTCTAAACTGCAGTGAGACCTAAACTGCTCAGTCACTCTTCACAACACAAACCCCTCATCTTGGAAATCAATCTCGCGAACCGTCTTCATTGCAACTATGCCCCTCCTTGAGTAAGAGGATCTATGTATGAGTGACTGCTGGTCAAATAGTTGGCATAAATGATCTGGAAGTGTACTGATGGGATGTGGTTCTCAGGAGGAACAGCAATGTAAATTATTGCAACTTGATGGAGACATTTGTAGAAAGGTGAGATGCAATTCTCTTCAGTTAGACAAAAGAAAGATTTAAGAACTTGTACAGGCTTTAGGAATGAGCCAGCTGATGATATTGAGGAATTCATAATGTGGACATGGAAAAGGTTGTTGCCAGGGTTGGAGGAGTGTGGAGGTCTCAGAGACTTGCTGGGCTGAAGGAGAGTAAAGAGACGGAGAGGATACAGTAACTCTGCTGTAAATGAGCCAAGCCTGAGGCCGTTTCACTCCTTTTAAATGCTTTTCTCACTCCACAGCAGCATCCTCACCGTTTTCCAATCAGCTTACCCAAAGCCTTTGCCCCAGTTAAATTAATTTCTCATGCCCTGTGAAGCTGAGGGTTTCTGCTGGTGAATATTCAGGCAGCAAGGAGTAAGGGCTGTTAGATTGCTCTCTCAATGCTGTGGCTGCTTACTGTCTAACTCTCTGACCAGCTGCACCATCTGCGGTACATCCCCAGATCCCACATAACACATTGCTTTCATCTCCTCAGCTGGTTCCATCTGTTGGGGTCTCCAGCAATGAGGAGGGGGGATGGCTGTTATCTAAGAAACCAGTTCAAAGCCCAGTGAACGCAGCCTGGAAAGAATTCTCAAAACCACAGGATCCTTTGCTTTAAATCCATCGAAAGGGAAAAAAAAACCCCTACCTTCAATGAGATGTTTCAACATGAAAGACATTCCTCTCAAACGAAACTTAACCCTCGGAATTCCTCCTATCCTAAAACATTATCACATTGCTGTTTGCGAGAGCCTGATGGTTACAAGTTGGCTGACAGATATATTCCTTCGAGTTGAGAAGAACAAGGGGGATCTCACAGAAACCTATAAAATTCCAACAGGAGTGGACAGGAGAAACACAGGAAGGATGTTCCTGATGAGCAGGGAGTCCAGAACCAGGGGTCACAGTTTAAGGATACAGGATAGGCCATTTAGGACTGAGAGAGGAAGCGAAACATCTTCACACAGAGAGTGGGGAACCTCGGGAATTCTCTGCCACAGAAAGCAGTCGAGACCAAAACATTGCATGTTTTCAAGAAGGAATTAGATCTAGTTCTCAGGGTTAAAGGGGTCAAAGGGTATGGGGAGAAAGCAGTAACTGGGGCCTGAGTTGAATGGAGATATTGAATGGCACAGTAGATTCGAAGGGCTGAATGGCCTACTCCTACTTTCCAAGTTACTTCATCCAGCATTACAACATTTTGAAAAGTACTACATTGGCAAATGTCAGGGCATCCCAAGATCATGGAAGGTACTATGGAAATGCAGGCTGTCTCTTCTTTGCTGGGAGAAAGTGAGAGCTGCAGATGCTGGAGATCAGAGCTGAAAATGTGTTGCTGGAAAAGCGCAGCAGGTCAGGCAGCATCCAAGGAACAGGAGAATCGATGTGTGTCCAGCAGGCTAAGATAAAAGGTAGGGAGGAGGGACATGGGGGAGGGGCTTTGGAAATGCGAGGTGGAGGGAGGTCAAGGTGAGGGTGATAGGCCGGAGTGGGGTGGGGGCGGAGAGGTCAGGAAGAAGAT
>NC_057721.1:81374687-81376552 GCF_004010195.1 Chiloscyllium plagiosum
CACTTTCAAGGAGCACTCCAAGATCTGTTTGTTCAGCAACACTCCCTAGGACCTTACCATTAAGTGTATAAGTCCTGCTAAGATTTGCTTTCCCAAAATGCAGCACCTCACATTTATCTGAATTAAACTCCATCTGCCACTTCTCAGCCTGTTGGCCCACCTGGTCCAGATCCTGCTGTAATCTGAGGTAACCCTCTTCGCTGTCCACTACACCTCCAATTTTGCAAACGTACTAACTTGTACCTCTTATTCTCACAGGAGAGGCAGGAGAATCAAAGCAGATTTCCAGAAAATTCATAGAAACAATCAGATACAGCACCTGGGACTAGGGGCATAGTCTAGAACGTTGAACCAAACTTCTGTGAAATACAATTAGGAGAAGTTACCTCACCCAAAAGTAGACATAATCATAGTTCTTCACTGATGGCAACTCTTGCCAGACCGATTGTTAATTTTTAATGTCAGATTGATATGTTTTTGTTAACCAAAGGTATTAAAGACAGGGATTTAGAGTTAGATCAGAGGCCAAACAAGATCATGTCAAACACAGAATAGGTGCAAGGGGTTTAAATGGTGCCCATCTGGGTCAGTATGATGGTGGTTAGCACTGTTTTCTCACAGCACCGGGGACCTAGGTTCGATCCCAGCCTTGGGCGTCTCTCTGTGTGGAGTGTGTACCTTCTCCCTGAGTCTGCTTGGGTTTCTTCATGGTGCCCCATCGTGTGTAAACCAGATATAGCCATGGAAAATGCAGGGATAGGGTAGGTGGATCAGGATGGAATGCCCTATAGAAGGTCGACATGGATTTGATGGGCCGAAAGGCCACACTGTAGGGATTCTATGATCCTATCCCTGGATTGCTCTAAGTGGTTGATGAGCTTAGAATGATGAGCCACAGATACAAGGCCAATTGCAAATGGGTCAACACAGAGGCCAGTCAGGGGCCTGTCTTCGCACAGTGTGGTGTGACCACAAGTTCCTTTCTTTTTTTAATTTTGGGTCAAGCAAGTCTCTGGCAGGGTCAGCATTTGTTGCCCATCCCTAATTACCCTTCGACTGAGTGACTCACTCAATCATTTCAGAGAGTGAGTTCAAGTAAACTACGTTTCTGTGGGTCTGGACTCACACGGAGAGCAGTGGAAGCGAGGGTGACAGATTTACCTCCCTAAAGGGCATTGGTGAAGCAGACATTTTTTTATTGACAATTGGTGATCGTTTCCTGGTCACCATCGTAGAGACTTGCTTCATATTCCAGACTTAAAATTCCCCCAGCTACCCACCCGAGTGGGATTTGAATCCCCTCCTCAGATTTAACCTGAATTACGAGCCCTGTGGTAGCTGAGTGGTGTGCCTGATCGTCATACCCAGAGACTCATTATCAGTGTGTCAAAATAAAGAGTGATACACTGCAGGGCATGCAATGTACTAGTGTCATTGCAGAGTGCCGAGAAGCCCCTTTCCGATAGACTTGTACATTGCCATGCTCAGGTTAACACTGTCAAAGCCAAATGGTAGGGTTTTGATGGAATGCTATGTCAGCAAGTGCTGAGTCACTCTTACAAAATGCTGCATTCTAGCTACACATTGGTTAGCACTGCTGCCTCACAGTGCCAGGGTCCCAGGTTCAATTCCAGTTTAGGGTGTAGGTTTGCTCGCTAAGCTGTAGGTTTGATATCCAGACGTTTCATTACCTGGCTAGATAACATCATCAGTGGCGACCTCCAAGTGAAGCAAAGCTGTTGTCTCCTGCTTTCTATTTATATCTTTCTCCTGGATGGGGTTCCTGGGGTTTGTGGTGATGTCATTTCCTATTCGTTTTCTGAGGGGTTGATAGATGGCATCTAGATCTATGTATTTGTTTATGG
>NC_057721.1:81377055-81389565 GCF_004010195.1 Chiloscyllium plagiosum
AACTTTCTTCCTGTTTGTCCTACATAGTGTTTGTGGCAGTTCTTGCATGGAATTTTGTAGATGACATTGGTTTTGTCCATGGGCTGTACTGGGTCTTTTAAGTTTGTTAGTTTTTGTTTGAGAGTGTTGGTGGGTTTGTGTGCTACTAGGATTCCGAGGGGTCTCAGTAGTCTGGCTGTCATTTCTGAAACTTCTTTAATATATGGTAAGGTGGTTAGTGTTTGGTCTGCTTGTCGTGGTTTGTTCTTGAGGAATCTGCGGACTGTATTTTTTTGAGTATCCGTTCTTCTTGAATACGTTGTATAGGTGGTTCTCCTCTGTTTTTCGAAGTTCGTCTGTGCTTCAATTCCAGCTTCGGGCAACTGCCTGTGTGAAGTTTGTACATCCTCCTCGTGTCTGCGTGGGTTTCCTCCGGGTGCTCCGGTTTCCTCCCACAGTCCAAAGATGTACAGGTCAGGTGAATCGGCCATGCTAAATTGCCCGTAGTGTTAGGTGCATTAGCCAGAGGGAAATGGATCTGGGTGGGTTACTCTCCGGAGGGTCGGTGTGGACTGGTTGGGCCAAAGGGCCTGTTTCCACACTGTAGGGAATCTAATCTACACATGTAAGGAACACTTTTGTCAAAATTGCAGATTAGATCAGAACATTTCTTAGGAAGAACATTGAAAGGCAATAAAAAATAAGGCGTATAATTCTAAAGGGGCAGGAGCAGAAGGAGCTGGGTGTATCTGTGCACAGATTGTTGAAGGTAGCAGGAGAGGTGGAGAGCAGTAAGTAAAGTACAGTGTTCTCAGCTTTATTAGAAATTGCTGGAAAAGCTCAGTAAGTCTGGCAGCATCTGTGGAAAGAAAGCAGAGTTAACCTTTCGGCTCGAGTGACCCTTCCTCAGAACTGAGGAAAGGTTGCACGACCAGAGACATGAACTCTGATTTCCCTCCACAGACGCTGCCAGACCTGCTGAGCTTTTCCAGCAATTTCTATTTTTGTCTCTGATTTACAGCACCCACAGTTCTTTTGGTTTTTCTCAGTGTTATTACTGGGGACACAGAATAAAAACGGAAGGAGGTGATGGTGAACTTGTACAAGACCCTTATTAGACCTCAGCTGTGTACAGCTGTGGGTTAGAGAATAGATATGAACACATCAGAGAGAGTGAGGAAGTGATTTGCAGGAATGGTTCCAGAAATGAGACACCTCAGTGACAAGTTGGGACTGTTCTTTTATAGATTAGATTCCCTACAGTGTGGAAACAGGCCCTTCGGCCCAACCAGTCCACACTGACTCTCTGAAGAGTAAGCAACCCAGACCCATTTCCCTCTGACGAATGCACCTGACACTATGGGCAATCCCCCTGACCCGCACATCTTTGGACTGTGGGAGGAAACCGGAGGACTTGGAGGAAACCCTCACAGACACGGGGAGAATGGGCAAACTCCACACAGTCAGTCGCCCGAGGTTGGAATCGAACCTGGGATCCTGCTGCTGTGAGGCCACAGTGCTAACCACTGAGCCACCGTGCCACTCCCTTCTTGGGATTTGATAGAGGGTTCCAAAATCATGAGAGGGTTGGCAGGAGTAGACAGAGGGAAGCTGTTCCTGCTTGGGAATAAACAGGAATGAGAGGGCCGAGATTTAAAATGGTGTGCAAAACAACCAAGGGTGATGTGGAATAAACCATTTTCACTCAGAGAGTAGTAAGGGTTAGGAATGCACTTCCTGCAAATGTGGTGGAATCAGGTTCAATTGAGGAATTTAAGAGGAGCATTGGATGGTTATTGACAGAAATTAAAGGAGTCACCATAGCCCCCTCAGAGGGCTACTATCTCCCAAGATAGAGATGGCTGGTGGTGGAATAGATATTTTCGTAATCAATGTGTTCAGAGATATTGTAGCACACCTCTGGAGCAGGTGGGATTCAAACTCAGGGTTTCTGGTCCAGAAACAAGAACTCTACCACTGCACTAGAAAAGCCCTCCCAAGGGGCACTGTGCTTTAGGCCAGGAACAAGTTTGAGAAGCCAAATCCTTCATATTAACCTCAGCTCGTGTGTCAATTATGCCATTCTCCTGGCATCACTGTGAAGTACAAACCAACCTTTCAGCCAACTGAGCTAACCAAACCCTGGATAAAAATGATAGGTTTAGGGAAAAAAAACACAGGAGATTGGCACTAGATGATGACTCTAATTTGAGGAGATGCATGGGTACAATGGGTTGAATTGTTCCTTAGGGGGCTATAACAAGTCTGTGATATCCATATCCATAGTGCAGCTCTAGACCATGACAAGATCTGCCTGTGATATCCATATTGATAAAAAGCCTTGTTAGGGTGATGTTTATACCTCAGCTAACATCTTTCAGAAAGAGAAATATAGAATTGGGCTATAATGGTCAAAAACCCAGGTAATTAAAGACACTTGATGTAACTCACAGAAGTAGATAGCCTTAGTCTGACCTCAACTTGAGGCTAGCTGCTCACATTATACACCTGGAATCATTTCTCCAGAGGCTAAAACTGTCTCCAAGCCTCTAGGAATACTCAAACAGTGGGGGTTTCCTCTGGGTACCCCAGTTTCCTCCCATAGTCCAAAGATGTGCAGGCTAGGTGGATTAGCCATGGACTATGCGGGGATATAGGGATAGGGTAGTGGGATGAGTCTAGGTGGAATACTCTTTGGAGAGTCCGTGAGGATTCAATGGACTGAATGGCCTGCTTCCACACTCTAGGGATTCTATGATTCCAGGAGGAAATCATTCAGCAACCCCTATATACCCCACCTCCCTCATTCTGTTCTGTAATTTAATTAAAATTAAAGCATTTCCAAACTGGGGACCAATACAGGTCAGAAGTTACAGAGGTAATGGGTGAACAGAACTCACTTTCCACTAGAGGCAAGGAATAAATGTTCACAAGATCTCACATTTGGGGAGGAACAGTGATGGGGAGCTGGTCATGGGAGCATTAGAACAGCTGAGGCGAGAGGTAAGAAAACGGAGACTGAGAGTTTCAGGAACAGATGAGACAGGGCTGGGGATGTGTAATACTACAGAGGTGAACCTCAGAGCTTTTTGTGATGATTTGGGGTCAGAAAATAATCGCAGAGTCAAACAGAACCTCAAGTTTGTGAAGGTTAATGCAGCTCTAGACCATGACAATAGAAGGAGATGGAACCGATGGAGTGGACGCAGTTATAATGGCCACCTTGGATTCACTCAAAATCCAGGCATTATGGGTTCAAGACCCACTCTTAATGTTTGGGAACAGAATCCATGCTGCCAATCCCAGTGTGTCTCACCAGAGAGTGCTGCGCGTGGTGTCTGCACTCGTGGATGGATGTGATCGGCCCCATGGTCACCATTTGAGGAGCTGCAGCATAGACATCTAACATTTCCAGACATGTACTCGTCAAACTAAGACATCTGGATGGGTATATGAATAGGAAGGGTTCTGAGGGATATGGGCCAAATGCTGGCAAATGAGACTAGATTTATAAAGGATACCTGGTCGGCATGGACTAGTTGGACCGAAGGGTCTGTTTCTGTGCTATACATCTCTATAACTCTATAAACAACATTGCTAGCAACAAATGATCAGCTCATTTTTGGGAGCTTGCTGTGCACAGATGGCTTGCCCCACTTCCTACATTACAACTGTGACTGTAATTCAGAAATAGCACAGGGCAGACAAAAAGCACTGCGGAACTGCAAGCTCTTTAATTCTTTACAACATTTAATGCTACGTTCCATCAAATGATTTCCGCACAGTCTTTAAGCTGGCCTGGGGCTGTTCAGAAATGTCAGATGTACAGTGTCGGATCATGCTGCACTGTTCAAACACAAATGCTGTCTCTGTCTCTCTCTTTCTCTCCATCTCTCTGCCTCCAGGACCAAGGAGAACACATTCTCTACACGTCCAGCTGCATCGGAAACACTTGGAATATTTGCGCTGTAAGACTGTCACACATTGTAAACATGCTGCAGAGACCCTGGCACTACAGCATTCAGGCCCTGTCGGTATGAAGGATGCACTCCAGACCCACACACCCCAGGCTGCCTTTTAGCTCCGTTGTGTGGGAGTCACTCTGAGAAGACACAGGAAAACGATCTGATGGCTATCTCGCGAAGGAAGTGATTGAAGGGAATGGGAGATAGAGAGCCATATGATATTGGCAGAATTTGCCTGAAGCATGTTAATCACCCTTATTGGTCCCACGCATTCCCAAATTCTGTCTGAAATGGGCCGATTAAATTTAAGTCTTCTGGGGAGAACTGTTTCTGCTTGCAAAAGGAACAAAAACTGAGAAGGTGCAGGTTAAAAGTGATGTGCAAGTGAAGCTGCATAAACTAGATAAATGTGAGGTGCTGCACTTGGTGAGGTAAGGGAATACATGATGGATGGTAGGGCGTAGGAAGATCTAAGAATCACAGAGGAGCCTAAGTGTGCATGTACACCGGTCAATTAAGGTATCAGTACAGGTGGATAAAGTGGTTAAGAAGGCATATGGTATACCTGACTTTATTAGTTGAGCCTTAGTGCTTAAGAGCAGGGAGGTTATACTGGATAAACACTGAGAGAACTGCAGATCCTGTAAATCAGAAACAAAAACAGAAGTTGCTGGAAAAGCTCAGTTCTGAGGAAGGGTCAGAACTCTTATTTCTCTCCACAATTGCTGACAGACCCTTTCCAGTAACTTCTGTTTTTGTTCTGAGGTTATACGGGAACTATATATCGTGCAGTTTAGTATTGGGTGGAGTTCTGGAATTCATGTTATAGGAGGGATGTGATACCACTGGAGAGTGTGCAGAGGAGATTTACCAGGATGGTGCCTGGGCTGGAGAAAGATTGGCATGGTGGCTCAGTGGTTAGCACTGCTGCCTCACAGTTCCAGGGATCTGGGTTCGATTCCAGCCTCGGGTGACTGTCTGTGTTCAGTTTGCACATTCTCCCTGTGTCAATGTGGGTTTCCTCCGGGTGCTCCGGTTTCCTCCCACAATCCAAAGATGTGCAGGTCAGGTGAATTGGCCATGCTAAATTGCCCGTAGTGTTCAGGGATATCTAAGTGCATTAGTCAGGGGTAAATATAGGGGAATGTGTCTGGGTGGGTTACTCTTCGGAGGGTCGGTGTGGACTTGTTGGGCCGATGAACCCGTTTCCACACTCTAGGGATTCTATTCTAGGCTGGAGCTGTTTTCCTTAGAGCAGGGGGCATTTATAGGGTACACAAGAAGGAACATCTCCCCTTAATAGAGGGCTCAATGGCTAGTAGCGTAGGTGAAGGCAGGAGTTTCAGAGGAATGACACTTTGTCACCCAGAGGGTGGTGGGAATCTGGGACTCATTGCCTGCCAGGATGGGAGAGGCAAAACCCTCAGAACACTGAAGAAGGATTTAGACGTGTCACCTCCAATGCCAAGGCTAAAGGCTAAGTGCTGGAAATGGGATTGGAATCATTAGGTACTTGTTTTTGACTAGCATGATCGTGATGGGCCAAAGGGCCTTCTTCTTCTGTAAATCTAGGAAGCAAGGGTGATGTAAGAAAAACGTTTCTCACCCAGCGAGTAGTTAGGATGTGGAATGTACTGCCTGGAAATGAAATGGAGGTAGGTTCCATTGAGACTTTTAAAACGGGAGTTGACTTGGATAGAAATAGTCCGCAGGGATACAGGGGAAAGGCAGGAGACTGAACTAGGGCAGGCACGATGGACCAAATGGCCTCCTCCTGTGCTGTAACAATTCTGTGATTCTGTGAAGTTTCACAATCAAGGGTGATAGAGTCGACCCAGCTCTCCGTACCCTCTGGATATCTCCCCAGTGAGCCACCCAAAGCATGGCTGACTGCATTTTATATTTTGCTGACTGGCTTTGCAGCTTGTAGATGCTGATTGACCTGGAGACAGCCTCCACTGTCCCACATGTAACTTCATTCCGTAAGCATGATGATCATGTTGGGCACACTGTGACTGCCACACCCCTCCGAAAACAAATTCGGTCCAACTTTCTTGACCATCTCTGACTTGAATCGGTCTCCCAGTGACAGCTGACATCACTGTAAAACTCCACCCCGGTCTCTGCTACACAGTCCGAGAGGTTGTCAACATGGTTTATGCAGGAAAGTAGATGCACCTACATCTAAGCTGCACCAGTAACCACCAGTCCTCACTCCTCTGAGACATGACCTTGTTGTAATGCTCATCTCAGATACGTTTCATATTAGCTCCCCATACCCTGGCTCTATGGTGGAACTTTGTACCACGGAAAAGACATGTTTCACTTCCTGATCTATTCAATACGCATCAGATTCACAAAAAAGGGACAACATTGAAGATAAACTGGCTGTAGCCACAGAGCTAGTGTTTTGTCAAAGACATACATCACAGAAACCAAAGACAGGGTAAACGCAAAAAAGATGTTCCGAAAGAGCAACAAGTCCACAACCAGAGGTCAAAGTCTCAGGAGAAGGGCCAAAGGTAAAATCCCCACAGTCTAACCAGGGGTGGCATGGTGGCTCAGTGGTTAGCACTACTGCCTCACAGCACCAGGGACTCAGGTTCGATTCCAGCCTCGAGCGACTGTCTGTGTGGAGTTTGCACATTCTCCCCGTGTCTGTGTGGTTTTTCTCCGGGTGCTCCAGTTTCCTCCCACAATCCAAAGATGTGCAGGTCAGATGGATTGGCCATGCTAAATTGCCCATAGTGTTAGTTGCATCAGTCAGAGGGAAATGGGTCGGTGTGGACTTAGTGGGCCGAAGGGCCTGTATCCACACTGTAGGGAATCTAATCTAATCTACTAAACATGGCATTGTTCTCTCATTAAAGAGGAAAGAGATGATGGGGGTGGTTTAACCTGATGGTCACCAATATTCAGGTGAGGGGTGAGTTTGAGGAGAGTCCTTCATGGTAACCTTAGCCAGTGTGGGAATTGACCCACACTGTTTGTGTCATTGGCCACGCAGCTATTTCGGACTGAGATGGGGGGAGCTGTCTTCACTCAGGGAGTGCTGGGCTTGAGGAACTTGCAGCCACTGAAAATGGTTGAGACCAAAACATTAAAGGTTTTCAAGAAGGAGACAGATAAGTTCTTGTGGCTAAAGGGTTCACAGGGTATGGGGGAGAAAGCGGGAACAGGGGACTGAGTTGAATGATCAGCCATGATCGTATTGAATGGTGGAGCAGGCTTGAAGGGCTGAATGGCCTACTCTTGCTGCAATTTTCCATGTTTCTGTGATTATGCTGCTGAGTGTGATAACTTACTGTGCACATTGGCTACCTCATTTCCTACATTGCAGTAGCACCCAGGCACTCAATGGCTCCAAACCACTGGGCCATAGGTGAGGACGAAATGGACTTTCTTCTTTCATTCCAACATGAAGTTTTCTAAAAATTAACTGGCCTAGCAATGGTGTTGGGATATCTGTTGTAAATGATGCCTGAAGGTTGCTCATGAATAGGGAGCCTCTCAGACAATTTGAGCCTGGCTGATGTGCCTGGGAGGCCAGGGGGTATGGATACAGAGCCCTGTCCAATGTAGCTGACAGCTTCTGACGGATATATTACTGCATTCAATCACCCCCAGGGTGTACAACTCCACAAGTAATCAACGTTTCAGCATTAAAAAGGAAAAACATCACCTCACCAGTCATTTGAGCTGCCTGTTAACACATGACTGAATGCCAGCTCTATTTAATGCTACAATGATACCTTCAGAAATAGGAACAGGAGTAGGCCATTCAGTCCCTCGAGCCTGTTCTACCATTCAGAAGGATCATGGCTGATCCAACATTTCTCATGCCCACTATCCGGCCCTTTCCCCACAATCCTTGATTCCTCAACTATATGGACTTCAGTTAGGCATTCGACAAGGTTCCCCATGGGAGACTGGTTAGCAAGGTTAGATCACATGGAATACAGGGAGAACTAGCCATTTTTATACAGAACTGGCTCAGAGGGTGGTGGTGGAGGGTTGTTCTTCAGACTGGAGGCCTGTGAACAGTGGAGTGCCACAAGGATCGGTGCTGGGTCCACTAATTTTTGACATTTATATAAATGATTTGGATGTGAGCATTGGAGGTATAGTTCACAAGTTTGCAGATGACACCAAAATTGGAGGTGTAGTGGACATCAAAGAAGGTCACCTCAGAGTACAACGGGGTCTTGATCAGATGAGGTAATGAGCTGAGGAGTGGCAGATGGAGTTTAATTCAGATAAATATGAGGAAAAACAAATCAGAGCGGGACTTATACACTTAATGGTAAGGTCCTGGGGAGTGTTGCTGAACAAAGACACCTTGGAGTGCAGGTTCATAGCTCCTTGAAAGTAGAGTCGCGTTTGGTATGCTTTCCTCTGTTGGTCAGAGCATTGAGTATAGGAGTTTAGATGTCACGTTGTGGCTGTACAGGACATTGGTTAAGCCACTTTGGAAAACTGTGTGAAATTCTGGTCTCCTTCCTATCGGAAAGATGTTGTGAAACTTGAAAGGGTTCAGAAAAGATCTACAAGGATGTTGCCAGGGTTGGAGGATCTGAGCTACAGGGAGAGGCTGAATAGGCTGGGGCTGTTTTCCCTGGAGCGTCGGAGGCTGAGGGGTGACCTTATAGAGGTTTATAAATCATGAGGGACATGGATAAGATAAATAGACAAAGTCTTTTCCCTGGGGTTGGGGAGTAGATTAAGTTAGGATATCTGGTCGGCATGGACGAGTTGCATTGAAAAGTCTGTTTCCATGGTGTACTTCTCTATGACTCTTTGGCTGATCAGGAATCAATCTCAGCCTTGAATAACCACAAGGATTCTGCCCCCACAGCTCTCTGTGACAAGGAGTTCCAAAGACTCACAACTCTCTGAGAGAAGAAATCCTTTCTCATCTCAGCCTTGCATTGGTGCCCCTGTATTCTGAGACTGTGCCCTCTGGTCCTAGACTCTCCCATGAGGGGAAACTTCCTCTCAACATTGACCCTGTCAAGCCCCTTAAGGATCCTCTATGTTTCAATGAGGTCACCTCTCATTCTTCTAAACTCCAGGGAGTAGAGTCCCAACCCATTTACCCTTTGCTCATGAAGCAATTGTTGGGGATCACCCTGGTAAACTTTCTCTGAACTGCCTCCAATCAAATGATATCTTTTCTTAAATAAGGGGACCCAAACTGCTCACAGAGAGGTTTTACTCTCTGTGTTGGCTACCCCCTTGAACTACGTACAATTTCATAGCTGGTAGGGTAGAGAAGGGCAGGGCATTACCTTGGTATTGCCTGGGACAAGTTTTGGTGCTCATCTGAGTTGTGAAATTAGTGCATTACTGGAAACAAATGACCAGCCCATTAGCAGCTTGCTGTTAGAAACACGGAAACACGGCAAATAGGAACAGGAAAAGGCCATTCGGCCCTTTGAGCCTGCTCCACCATTCAGTATGGCTGATCACCCAACTCAGTCCATCTTCCCACTTTTCCCCCAAACCCTTTAGATCTCTTTAGCCTCAAGTGTTTTAAATTCCTTCCTGAAAGCATACAATGTTTTGGCTTCAACTGCTTTCTTTGGCAGCGAAAGATTCTTGTGGGATCTGAAACTAAAACAGAGTGTGCCAAACTGAACTAATCCCATTTACCCGCATTTGGCCCAAATCCCTCTAAACCTTTCCAGTTCATGTACCTGTCCAAATGTCTTTTAAATGTTGCAATATGTTGCTAAGCCATTTCTTCCATTTATGAGCTTCCCAGCAAATGTCAGCACTTTTGGATCGTTTACTTGTGTCATGTAAGAAACGTGGCAGCCAATGAGTGCACAGCAAGATCCCACAAACAGCAAATTGACAATGCATGTATACGTTTCAGTGAATTTTGAGTCAGGATTGGCTCAAGCCCTGGGCCCCAGGGACAATGGCCTTACCTCTCACATAGACAGTGCCTATCTTGTCTGACAGACAGCACCTCCAACAGTGCAGTTCTCTTTCAGCAGTGCACTGGGAGTCTCAAACTGAATTGTGAACTCGTTCAAGTCCTGAGGTCTGATGATGCTGGAAGAGCACATTAAAAAGGGGGGCAACGTGGAATGATTTAGGGAATAAGACGGGGAGGATGGGGTGGGCAGAGGAAGAGAGCTGCGGACAATCTGAGTAACAGTGTACAACAGGATGTTCCAACAATCCATGCTTCTTTCCAAGAGCCCACATTCCATAAACAAACAATATCCTGTGTTGACAAGCCATTAAGAAGTTATTCACTCTCCCACACACGCTAGCCTGGGACTGAGTTCAATGGCAACATTTAGTGTCTTGGCCAGAACACAGACCCAGTCTGACTTTCACAAGATACTCTTTAACACTGTTTCTTTCCCTAAAGTCACCAACATATCCAAGCAACCAGCCTCTACCTGACCCAGCTACACTGCCCTCTGCTCTTTAGACAGCCCCTTTGTCCCACAGGCCAGCCAACACTTGGATCCTCTCATCCAAACCCAGGGAATGTCTCTCTGGAGAGACAGCTAAAGTTGATCTTCCTCCTACTGTTCGGAGAGCACACAGTGAGGAGGAACTGCGCTGAGGTTAGGAGACAATGGGGAGCCCTGACCCGGGGTCGCAGTCTCGGGACAAAGGGTCAGCCCAGAGAGACTGGGTGCCCGGTCATCTGTTATTTCACAGGGTCTGGGTGCCACAGGTGAAACCACAATTTGTTGCCCATCCTGGGAAAGTAATGGCGAGCTGCCTTGAGTATACTCAAGATGGAGGCTGATAGCTTTGGACATCAAAAGGATGGAGGTTCACGGGAAGCATTCATTTCGATGATCAGCCCAAATCCTATTGGGAGACCCGGCCGCCTCAGGGAAATTCTATATTCAACTGTTGTTTCTGTTTCGCAAGATTTGCTTGTGCCCCTGGTCACTGCTTCGTTTAAGACAATGAGATGTAGGGAGATTTAACCAATCCTTAGATAAGCACATGCATGATGATGGGATAGTGTAGGGGGATGAGCTGAGAATAGTTCTCAGGTCGGCGCAACATTGAGGGCCAAAGGACCTGTTCTCTGCTGTATTGTTCTATGTTCTATGTAGAAGTAGAAGTGGGCCATTCAGCCCATCAAACCTGCCAGCCCATTCAATGAGATCATCACTGATCTGATAATTCTCAACTCCACTTTCCTGCGATTTCCCTATAACCCTTGACTGCCTCACTGATTAAAAATATGACCATCTCAGCCTTGAATATACAATGACCCAGCCTCGATACCCTCTGTGGTAAAAATTTCTATGGATTCTGTACCATCTGCCAGATGTCAGATTAGGGTAAAGACCCAAAGATTTGGTCAAAGATGCAAAACGTTAGGGAGCATGTGCAGAAGGGGAGAGGTGGAAATGATGATTTGAGGAGGGATTTCCAGAGGTTTTGGATCTTGGCAGCTAAATATAATGCCCACGGTGGAAGCAAAAAAATCAGGGATGTGTAGGAGGCCAGAATCAGAAGAATCCAGAGATGATAATGGAGGGCCGTGAGGGTGGATGAGGGTCCAGAGGTTCAGAACTGTGTGGGTGAGTTGATAGGGAGGATCTGGGGCATGAGGTCCTTGTAGTATTTGAACACAAATATAAAGAGGCATCACCACAGCAGAAGGTAGTGTAGTACAGCAATTGCAGGGGTGATGGGCAAGTCTGCCTCGGTACAGTATGGTGACCTCAGGAACTTTGGATCAACTCTAGGGCAGCACGGTGGCTCAGTGGTTAGCACTGCTGCCTCACAGCACCAGGGTCCCAGGTTCGATTCCAGCCTCGGGTGACTGTGTGGAGTTTGCACATTCTCCCCGTGTCTGCGTGAGTTTCCTCCGGGTGCTCTGGTTTCCTCCCACAGTCCAAAGATGTACAGGTCAGGTGAAGTTATCCATAGTGCTAGGTGCATTAGTCAGGGGGTGGGTTACTCTTCGGAGGGTCGGTGTGGACCTGTTGGGCCAAAGGGCCTGTTTCCACACTGTAGGGAATCTAATCTAATCTAGTGCCACATACTCTTTCCTGGCTGAGCAAAGGAATTTCTTCAGAATCCCTTGTTGGATTTTATTTGGTTATTGTCACATGGACCCAGATATAATGAAAAATATTGTTTTGCGTGGTCTGTTTCCCAGGAAACAGGAGTCCAAAACAGGGTTTAAGATGAGATGGAAAAGATTGAAAAGGGCTCATTTCCTTGGAGCATTGGAGGCTGAGGGGTGTCCTTATTGAGGTTTATAAAATCATGAGGGACATGGAAAGGGTGAATAGACAAGGTCTTTTCCTTAGGGTTGAGGGAGTCCACAACTAGAGGGCATAGGTTTAGGGTGAGAGGGGAAAGATATTAAGAGACCTAAGGGGCAGCGCAGAGGGTGATACGTGTATGGAATGAGCTGCCAGAGGATGTGGTGGAGGTTAATACATTTGCAACATTAAAAAGGCATCTGGATTCCTGGGCCTCCTCCACTGCCGCTCCCTCACCAGCCGATGCCTGGAGGAAGAACGCCTCATCTTCCGCCTCAGAACACTTCAACCCCAGGGCATCAATG
>NC_057721.1:81389592-81393337 GCF_004010195.1 Chiloscyllium plagiosum
TTCACCTATTGTACTCTATGCTACCTTCCCCCACTCTCCTCCCTGACCTATCACCTCCATTCACGTATTGTACTCTATGCTACCTTCTCCCCTCCCCCACCCTCCTCTCATTTATCTCTCCACTCTGCAGGCTCCCTGCCTCTATTCCTGATGAAGGCTTTTGCCCGAAACATCGATTTTCCTGCTCCTTGGATGCTCCCTGACCTGCTGTGCTTTTCCAGCACCACTCTAATCTAGACATATAAATCGGAAGGGTTTAGAGTGACATGGGCCAAATGCTGGCAAATGGGGCTAGATTGGGTTGGAATATCTGGTCAGCATGGATAAGTTGGATCGAAGGGTCTGTTTCTGTGCTGTACATCTCTATGACACTATGACTCTAAATCATACTTTACATCAGGGTAACGGAACAGAATGTAGAATATAGTGTTAGAGTCACAGAAAAGGTGCAGGGAAAGGTCAACTCTAATAAATGAGAGGTCCATTCGTAAGTCTGATAACAGTGGGGAAGAAGTTGGTACGTGTTTTCAAATTTTTGTATCTTCTTCATTGCAAGACCAGGAACAGGGTCAATGGACAGAATGATCTCCTTTTCCACACTGTGAGGTTCGATGATTTCTAATGCTCATGTGTTTGGATTTTCAGAACAGTTTCCGAAATTTGTGTGTCTCCTGCACTTTGGGGATAGATAACTCACCATGACTGAAACCACGAGACCTCTCCACAGAATCTGATCCTGACCCGTCTAACCGCACAGACATTCATCTCACTGCAGAAGCACTCAAATGCTTCCTCGAAGAGCCATCTATTAGGACCAAGCTGGTCAGTAATGAAGAATCATCCTCAGTGATCCCCACTCTCTGTACAGTCATCTCTCTCTCTCTCTCTCTCTCTCTCTCAGACAGGGAGCTGCACTATCCCCATGAATATAGAACACAGTTATAGAAGCAACAAAAACAGATTTACAATGACGATAACCACAACTGGGACATTATATTTACAAGGGCAGAACAGTCTTGAGAGTTTTCTCTCAAGAGAAGTACAGGTTCAAGGGAGTGGGGATGGGAGAAGCATGATCTGGCAGAGGTCATTACAATTACCAAGAGCTTTGATAAGTGAGATGTAGAGAAGATGTTTCCTCTTGCAGGAGAAGACCAGAACTCGGGGGCCATAAATTCAGGCAAGTTAAGCCGAAAGGGAACTCGAGAGGACCTTCTCAACCCAGGGAGCAGTGAGAACTGGGAACTCAGGGAGCAGCTGAAGTGAATAGCACTGATGTGCTCCAGGGGAAGTTACACAAGTACATGCAGGAGAGAGAGGAACAGCAAGACCTGGTGAGAAGGTGAATTGAAGCTAGGTCAGGGGTGTTGTATGGGCATGCTACACCAGACTCGAACTGGAGGGAATAGCAGGGCCTGCTCAGACTCGTGCAGCTAAGCTCACCTACTGGTCTAACTGGAAGTGTCTCTTGTAGTCAACAAGATATGATTTAATTCAAATTAGCAACCAGTTCCAAGTTACATTGATTGATATGGGACACATCATTACAGAGACTGTATGGAGTGTGGGGGGGTATGGTTCACTCCTTCAAGATTCTGATCCACATCATCACATTGGTGGTGCTAATGGTACACCTCAGTGTTAACCCTTTCATACCCAAATACAACAAAAGGAGACAGCATAAACACTGGTGTGGACCAGACCAGAGGGGCTGAATGGCCTACTTCTGTGCTCTAATCACAATGCCATTCAATGTAATCGCTGCACACAACTCCTAGCAGAGGCTGAGTGGGACCCTCCCCTTTTTGGAGGTTGGGGGGGAGCAGGGGGGAAGTGCGTAGAAAATGTCTTACGCTCCCAAACTCAGTCCCTCCAATCCGGAGCTGAAAGAAACGTTATGGGGTGTGGGTGTTGTGAGGGGTTGGTGATGGGGAAGTGTCAGGTGCTTGTGGATCTATCAGGGCCTCAGTTCAGCTCCTCAGGGTGAAAGGGCCAGCCCAATCTTACCCTGCAAGCCTCACAGCTCCCCTAGCGGCCATCAAAGCAATGGTGACAACTCAGAGCCTAGTTCCGCTGGAACATCTGGACAATAAGGACACCTACATCAGACACCCGCTCATCGACTACAGCTCCATCTTCAACACCAATATCCCCTCCAGATTGGTCTCAAAACATAGAGACTTAGGTCTTGTCTCTGCCCTCTGCAACTGGATCCTCAGCTTCCTGACCCATAGACCACAATCAATTAAAATAGACAATTGTATCTCCTCCATGATAACCATCATGGAAACAACCTCCCATCCACAGACTCCATTTACACTTCTCATTACCATGGGAAGGCTGCCAAGATCATCAGAGACCCCTCCCACCCAGTAATGCTCTCCTACAACCTCTTCGAACAGGCAGAAGGTACAGAATACATGAACACACGCACCAACAGTTCAGAACAGCTTCTTCCCTGCCGTTATTAGTTGCTGAATGGACCTCTCACACTTCAAATAATGCTGATCTTGTTCATGTCGATTTCATTTTGTGCACCTCCTGTGCTGTGTAATCTGGATGCCTCACTGTCGGTGCACTCTATGCCCTGATTGTCTTTGCTTACTATGATCTGTCTGCATTGCTCACAAACAAAGCTTTCCACTGTACTTACGTACACATGACCACATTAATTCAGTTAAAATCAAATCAGTCCTCCCAAACAACACACTGTCACTGAGCAGACTGACTAAAGGCAGCCCATCCCAAACAACACAATTCCAAACGACTCAATTACTAGGGGTCATAAGTTCAAAGTGAGAGGGGAAAAGTTTAGGGGAAATATAGGTGGAAAGTTCTTTACACAGAGGGCAGTGGGTGCCTGAATGTGTTGCCAATGGAGGTGGTAGGGGCAGGAATGTTAGTGCCATTTAAGATGTATCTAGACAGATATATGAATGGGCAGGAGTAAAGGGATACATATCCTTAGAAAATAGGCAACAGGTTTAGATAGAAGATATGGATCGGCGAAGGCTTGGAGGGCCGAAGGGCCTGTTCCTGTGCTGTAATGTTCTTTGTTCTTAACACACTATCACTGAGCAGACTGAGTACAGGCAGCCCATCCCAAGCAACATGCTGTTACTGAACTGACTGAGTACAGGTAACATGGAAGATCATCAGGAGTTTTAGGAGAAAGTGAGGACTGCAGATGCTGGAGATCAGAGCTGGAAATGTGTTGCTGGAAAAGCGCAGCAGGTCAGGCAGCATCCAGGGAACAGGAGAATCGACGTTTCGGGCATAAGCCCTTCTTCAGGAATGAGGAAAGTGTGCCCAGCAGGCTAAGGTAAAAGGTAGGGAGGAGGGACTTAGGGAGGGGCGTTGGAAATGCGATAGGTGGAAGGAGGTCAAGGTGAGGGTGATAGGCCGGAGTGGGGTGGGGGTAGAGAGGTCAGGAAGAAGATTGCAGGTTAGGAAGGCGGTGCTGAATTCGATGGATTTGACTGAGACAAGGTAGGGGGAGGGGAAATGAGGGAACTGGTGAAATCCGAGTTCATCCCTTATGGTTGGAGGGTTCCTAGGCGGAAGATGAGGCGCTCTCCCTCCAACCCTCGTGTTGTTGTGGTCTGGCGATGGAGGAATCCAAAGACCTGCATATCCTTGGTGCAGTGGGAGGGGGAGTTGAAGTGTTGAGCCACAGGGTAGTTGGGTTGGTTGGTCTGGGTGTCCCAGAGGTGTTCTCTGAAACGCCCCGCAAGTAGCCGGCCTG